>NC_037592.1:31160215-31460215 GCF_003073045.1 Pomacea canaliculata | reverse complement strand
GTGCACAATGATTTGTATGGATATGTGGGTATACACATGTGACAGTAGTATGTATGGGCTCATACATGTGCAAAATTGCAATAAAATCAACAACACTCACACTCTTTAGGGTATATATATATATACAGCGATCATCACTCCCTTAATTAATACCAATTGGACTCGAAGAAAGCCCGCGTCCCAACCGTCGGGGGTGGGATGGTGGACATGGTGAGACACAACAGCGGCGCCAACAGACTCGATACCCTGAGTACCTTTGAGTAGGCTCCCCATCTGGCGGCCTGTCCGTTCTTGAATGTTAGTCATCCACGATTTCTTTTGCTTACCACCGGCATCCTCTTCCACGTAGGTTTGGAGGACTGTCTCGGGTAGGTATTATGTCGAGGGATAAAGGCACCGAACCATTCTTCATCGCTCGATGTTTGGGTGTAGAGGATCCTGAGGACCGACCAGGCCAGCCACCACGTTGTGTTCAAAGTCCTTTGTTTAGTATGAAAAGGGAGGAGAGAGAGAGAGAATGGCACTACATGACTAAACTTAAAGACCTGAATCACCCTTATTTTTTTTTAGAAAGAAAGAGGAGTAGATATCTAGTGGCTTTGGCAATGTAAAGGTAGTCTGTAGAGCTCATAACTACATGCTTGACCCGGTTAGTCTTGGAAAACTGCTGACTATGTTTACTCCCAAACCCCTGGCTCTTCTATTTGCAGTTTGTGAATACTCACGATGCCCAACTCTCTCTCAATTGAGCCGAAATGCGCTCCAAAGATGTAGTTTTATTAAAATGTATTTTTGAATGTTCAACATAATCTTGTTGCCAGCAGGAGATCGTGCTCGAAGGTGTGCACAGCCAGCTCTCAGACTAATAAGCAAAATTGACTTCATTTGTAACCAGCTGTTGGCAGGAGACGCCAGCACCCCCTGCACGCGGGTATGTTCTGTCTTGGCATGTTTGCTGTACGTATTTCTCTGGTACTCACTTATCTAAGAGATAAGCTGTAAGGAGCGGAGATCAATCTTGCCTGTCACGGCGAGGAAGAAGGAACGCCACACGATATCATACTCGTGCTTCTATCTTTATTCCATTTTCTTGTTGTTTCTCTTGCTAGCTGTACAGTTCGACGTAAGGCGATGAGAATTTAACAGAATTATTTGCATGTGTGTGTGAGTGTTTGTGTGTGTGTGTGTGTGTGAGAGAGTGAGTACGCGAACCAGATGAGAAGAAAGCATGCTACTATATCTGGTCTTTACGCAGGGAGGTATGAAAAAAAAAAGGGCAAAACTTAGGACAGGAGGTACACAGGCCTTGGTAGTAACTTCTATATTCATTTTATGTTTTCCTGCCTGCATGAAAATATGAACCAGGAAACAGGAAATCTCGCATACTAGAAGAATTCGTCATCATGCATTACTTTCAGTAAATTGTGTGTATATATACATATATCTCGTCTATAATGCGCACTTTAAAAACAGCATCGTCGAACCTGTCTAGCTACCGCCAATCGTAGTTAATATTAAAATTTATATATACTTCTCAAGAATTCCTTCTCTTATACTTTGTGACAAGTCATCCCGTATCCAGTGATCTCCCTTCGTCACATATTCCACCCTCCCCGCCCTCTCCGCCCTCCCCGCTCTCCCACCCTCTCTCGCTCCAGTCGACGACCGACGGACACGGATCCTCGCACCAGGAGGATGGTCGTCAACGCGAGGCACCCCGTCCCCACCCTATCCCCATCCCTACCCCAGTGGCCAGTGGCGTGTTGCATAGCACGTAGCGAATCGAGCGAAGCTAGCCTAGCGAATCTAGCGGTTAGCGAAAGCTAGCGGTCCCTGTGCAACGCAGTGTAGCCAGAAGCCAGAGTTTCAAGATGGCCGACATAAGGCGAGGTTTGAGTGAAGTCTTTGTTTTACAAGCTACACCCCGTCGTGCTGTAGCCAAACCGTCACAAATAAATATCAAGCTTGCGGCCCACCTGTCCACTGAAAGTAAATCAGGACAGTAATGAAAATTCCAATGCCCACATGATCGGTTTCGTCGAAGTCATCGTTCCAGGATACTCGACGTTCCAGTTCAAATCTCACTTCGAATGTTCCCGGACGCCTTTGATGTAAGTTAACGTAATAAAATAAAGTAAAATGTAATAAACTTAATAAAATATAAATAAAAATGCCAAAATCAATTTTAAGGAATGTGAACGTCCAAGATATATATATGCATAAATGTATCCACTAAACATATCTACAATAATGCTCACACACACACACACACGATAAACACAAGCTTTCATAGAGATCTTTTGTGAAATTTTTCAGGTTCTCAAGGCTTGGATTGAGCCTCATCTGCCACAGCAACGTGGTTCAACAATAGAACAAATCTGCTTGCCACCTTGTGGTTGCTGGCACCAAAATCACCCTCCAGAATGTATTCACCTATATTTGCCATACCACGTCTATAGCAAAGCATCCATCATCAGTGTCTGCTTTTCTCTTCCACCAACATTTATTATTTCATTATATAATTTGAATATTTTGCATAAATATCTCTTGCATTTGTATCAACATGCATAATTTCTTTCCCCATGCAAATTGAGATGTACATGTCTTTGTGTCACCATCATTAATAAGTTGTCCACCATGTGCATATATTATATGATATGTGCATTTATATTTATGGTTGGTGTGATTTAGCAGTTGTGCTTATATGTTGTCTACATACTGAAGTTGACACAGCAGCAGCAAAGTATTGTCATACACCATATGGCTGTGTATTTTTTCATCAGTGTACAGTTCTCTCCCAGCAACCTTTATTATTTCCATTGCATAATTTGAATTTTTTATACATATTTCTTGCATTTGTATCACCACTATGATTTGTTTTTATTCGTGTAAATTGAGGAGTGTGCGTGTCTTTAATTCCTGTCACCATCCTTAATAATTTTCTTTGTCACCAGATGCATGTCATGTTCTGTGCTTTTCAAATGAACTAGAGTGTCACTTTTTGTGTTTAGCTTTGATGCAACACTTTTCCAGTTATAATTTCTCATTTGATTATCATGTAATGTGTTTATCATATAATAAATTTTCATTTGATTTTACTTATCCATGGTAGAAACAAGTGTGCTTTATTGTGTACATGATTATCAGGTAAATCAGGAGTTTTTGGTTTTTAACGGTCACAGTGAAAAAAAAAAGACATTTGTAAGGGCGTGTAAGTTTTTTTATTTAGTACTAAAATCAAGACAGTGACAATATCCTTTATTCAGTAGGGTTGTACTAATAACCGATACTGGGAGAGGTGAGGAGTCTCCTGAGACATTCCTTGCTGTTCTTGCTTCTTTGTAGGGGTGGCACATCGCTGGGTATTGGAGATCTCAGAGAGAGTGTTAACTGAAAAATAAATATTAATGAATTATGACCAATATATGAGTGGAAAACCCAAATATGTCTAGCCTGTATGCCCATGGTAACTGCTCTTGCTGGAACAGTGCATGAATACAAAAAGTTCCTAACTGAACTTTTTACATATCTAGACTCATCTCTTTGTGGCAGAACAGACTTTTGTCACTACCCTCCCCAAATACCTGTAGGAAAAGAAGCATTAAACAATTAATACTTGAACTGTCAAATGTTTTCACTAAATATGGCTATACTAAAATTATGCTTTACTTGCTTATTTATGTTATAAATGGTTCACTCACCTTTTACACCCCCCAGTGATGATGATGTCAGTGGTGGGATGAATGAAGGGTCTCCTTCCAAGATTTCAGCCATTCTGGAATAGAAATTCCATCGTGATCTTCCCTGGCCCGTTTTCTTGTTGAAATCTACTATAGCTTTGTACCTGTTGGGATACAAGTACCAAACATGCTTACATATCATTATGTATCCAGACTAAATTCACACGGCTACCAAAAAATCTCTACTAAAGCTTGGTTGATACTGGTGGGTCTTGTTTACAGGTTAAATGAATGAATTGTGGTAACAAATAAATAAGAACTTGCACAACCTTAAAAACCTGTGATGTTTTGTTTCTCAGATCTATGGAAAAATGTTGCACTCTAAGACAGAAAGCCCAATGATTTTGTAGGAACTCACCATATTTTCATATTGCTCCATTTTTTTCTCAAGTGCTGCTGCAGCAAAGTGGCATCCTGAGGCTGCCATTTCCAAAGCAATCCTCTTCCATACCTCTATTTTCAAGTTGGAATTGCAAATTGTTCCTTATGTTCGGCATAAGTGTCCATGAGAAGTATTGCCCCCTCGGTCTATTGATTCCCATATTCATTTCTGTTAAAATATGAAATCAATTAATCAGGAATAAAAACAGGAAAATAAAAACCAGAATAACATAGTGATATGTTTAGTAAATGCAACAGTATCAGATTAAAACTTAAAGCTTTGATTCTAAACATCAAAGAATAGGGTAGTTGGACTATTTTATTCTGTTGGAAGGATAGTTCAACAATGTGCACAATATTTTCATAGCTGGGTTATTTGTGAAAATCATTAAAGCCTTCCATTATAACAGCTCTTCATGGCATTTATAACACTGAAAAATTACCTTTATCACCACCTTCAGCATTTTCATAACTTGAGATAATAAATTTTGGAACTAGAAAGCAGAAAATTAAAACACGCACACAAGAGGCCGGTACACTGCAGATTGGAGGATACTGTCGGGGCTACAAGTTGTTATAAAATTACTCTCGCTAAACATGTGAATATTTTGTCAACCTTGATAATAGGGTATTTTAAATAGCAATCGTTAAAAGACACTACTTTGTACACGGCCTTAATCGTAAAGCTCGTACTCGGCAAACTTCAATCCGACTACACATTGCCTAAAATTGCTCCCGCTACACAAATAAATATGTTTCCACATAAATAATAGAGTATTTTTATTACTTATCATTAAAAGATACTTACCACTTTGTATCCGGTCCAATACTCCTTTTTAACGGGAGCATCAAAGAAACTCTCATCTGCAAACTTGAAACCGACAACAATGTCGGCCATTTTGAATAGCAAGCGTAGGACCTCCACAGGCCGCTAGCTTTGCTACGCTAGGGGTCTAGGTTCGCTAGCTTGTAGGGGCGCGCTCTTCACACTTCCGGCTAGGTTGGCTAGCTTCGCTCGATTCGCTACGCCTATGCAACACGTCTCAGGGAGCAGGTCTGACAAAGGGCGCGTAACTCCTTGGCCACAGCCACAGGCGTTATGAGAATATGACAAGGGGAGGCTAGCGTGTCGGCACGCAACTGCAGGCCTCGTGTTGCGGGTTTAGGTTTCTGCCTATTAAGTGCAGTCAGGACCTTCCCTGTCACGCTTGGCGCATTTCGTCAAGAGCACCTGTCAAACTGCACCTGCAGGGCGCAAAAGGGTCGGCAAAAGCTTTGAGAAGGGTTACAGGAGAGGGGAGAGAAGGAAACACGTCCAAGTAATGGAGTAATTCTACTCACAGGGTTACTGATGTCGACTGTGCCAGAGTACTGTGCTTTCAGTTGTCCTCTGCAAGTTCTTTTGTGACCTCCAGGAGGGTGGAATACCACACTGAATGAAAATCTCCAATCCGCTTCAAAAGGAGGATAAGGACAGGTGTACGGGATGTTACTGTCGACGGGTGGAGAGAAAGAGGACGAGACGAAATTTTACACGTTTACACGTGTAACACGCTTTTGTTGTGCATAGATGTCTGCGTGTTTTTTTTTTTTGCAGGTAAATATTTTGAGCGAATGAGGTGTGCATATATAAAGGTGAACATACACGTACGGTACTCAAGACAGGCGGAATTTTACCTTTTTAAGCGCATTTCACATTTTATTTACTTATATTATTCTAAACGTTTTAGTCTTTTTGAATTTTGTTATCCAGCTTTTCATTCGCTTTGTGACTTTATTGCTGAATTAGGGGAGAGAGCCAATAGTTTACTAGTCCTACAGCAGCAGTTACCTATCTACCCAATTTGGCCTGTAAGTTCTCATATAAAATAAAAAGTAAAAAATATTTCACTATTTCTGGACTGACGGAGATGTTTTTATATTGCATTGTCACCAGAAATAAGTACCTGGATTAACATTTCAAACCTCTAGGACGATGACAAGTTGGTAAACAATCGATTACAAAATCCTAAACACGCGTAGCGAGTTAAATAAATGTGCAATAATAATAAAAAACTCGGAAAGCTAAGGGAAAACAACTGATGTTTATAATAAGCATAAGAAAAGAATTGCCATAGAGTCACAGACCCTTCCTCTCTCTCTTTCCTACACTTGTCTCCCTCACACTAACTTGCTCGATCGCCGCAGATGACCCTTTCTGACCTCTGCCACCGTCGTTAAAGGTCAGATGACGTGCAAGGCGCCTCTGGAGAGCTGGTCGGTGCCGACACTCTGCTCCCCTCCAACTTTTCTAATGAACCCTCGGCCTGTGTGCACCAGCACGCACTACTTTTGTCGGATGATTGCAAAACAAGTTGAGAGGCCGCTTCATTGGGACTGCCGCTGGTTTCCATTGCTATCTCTTGTACAGTCAGACGTGGGGCAGCAATGGGAAGACAAGAAGGGTTAAACATAACGACAAAGAAATTACACTTTCGTTTTCCATTACATAAAATATGAGTTTTCTGTGGGGTGGTGATGGTAATGCTGATTTAAAAGATTCGCCATCGGGGGAAACGCAAAGAATCATTGCTGTTGTCTTCGAATATATATCTCGCTCCGGGTAACACGAAATTAAAGGAAAAAATGGAAGGGCAATGAAAGAAAGAAAGAAAAGAAAGAAAAGAAAAAAGAAAGAAAGAAAAGAAAGAAAGAAGAAAATGAACAGTTTCACTTTCTCGGACAGTCAAAAGTCTTGGTATATACCCTGAAGCATTTCTCCTTCAAGAATGTCCTGTCCATGCACCTAAAAGTCTATAGCTTTTAACTTTCGGAAGGTCAGCCATGTCAAAACTTTCTTGACAACTGATTCCACTAAAAGGATTAGGTCTAGCTCACAACATTTAGCTTCACAGTGGTTTCTTGTTTCTTGCTCGTCCGCCAACAAGACATGGTTGGTTTTTTTTTCCTGTAAAGAGTTAAATTATTGTAAGAAAATAAGGGGGGTACATCATTTCCACCTCCCTTCATGGCAAACTTCAGAACAAGAACAAACAAAATTAAGATCTTTAGGTATGAAGATGAATATACTACAGCTTTTTCTCATTTTGACATTCAACATTACTACACACAACCAGCCGAGAGGTCTCTTTGCATCAGGCAAGTCCCATCTTGTATCACATCTCTACTTTGAAGCATTTGACATCCTTGGCTTTCTTTTTCGGGTTCCAGTTTCTGTTCTGTTCCTTATTCCCTTAATAATATAATAATGTTCTAAGACGTAAAGGTCTATACACATTCCTCAGCTTCTTAAAATAATTTTTTATTAATCCTTTTGCGCAAGCGTTGTGTGTGTGTTTCTCCAAATAGTTTTCATGGGTGTGCTGTTTCAGAGGTTGAGTTACATGATATAATCTGTTCATTTTTAAATATTATTGTTTCCATTTTATGCTGTTCTTGTTCTTAGTCGTTAAATTTAGAGACTCCGTTGCAGGCACACTTCAGAACAATTTTTTTGAAAGCGAAGAGAAAATTTTCGAAAATCATTTCCATCAGCGAACGCGTCGGAAGTGACGAAGCAGATCGTCTCGCGCAGATATCAAATCTCGCTCTCGTTGCTTTATAGCGAGATTTTTCTCGTTGCGTGCTCCTCCACCTTCCTTTTCTTCCCACCTCTCCCCATGCCACCAACTTTCCTCAAACCCCCTTAGACTAATCTAGCTCTTCCTGTTCCGTCGACCTCTGACCCCAAAACAATGAAAATCAAATCAGATCCTCGGCTGCAGGGCATAAACTACAAAACTACACGAGTTTAATTCTAGAGAGGATTTCATGATTGAGTGCTCGGTGAAATGCCCGTATAACCTAGTAACATCGTGAATTACTCAAGAAAATCACGATTTTCCTGTAATCTGAAAGCGTCAGATATTTCTTGCACCCAACCCCTGTAGTTTCTTTCCCGAGTGTCCTAATGTCTGTCAAATATAAACATTTCGGCGATTTTTGCTTATAACAGTTGTAAAAAGCAAGTGGAGGCTGCACTAAGCGCCTGCCCATTGCAATGCGAAAAGCAGATTAAAGTGACACAGAAATATTACAGCGGTACAACATGCAGCCCTGCGGCTCTCACATTGCAGCCTTTTCGCATTCATCTGCAACTCATCAGTGCAGAAAAAAGGGAAAGCACTTTATCGTGCATCTCCATCTCTATAGCTTTTACAGCAGACACTTCCCATGTCCCTCCCTTTTGCCACCTCCGCTTTATCTGCTTTGTGGTTGTTCTACCGCAGCTGTAACAGTTCTATCTTGTCACGACCACAGAGTCTGTCACAGTCACGACCACAGTGTCTGTCACAGTCACGACCACAGCATCTGTCGTATCTGCTGGTTTTTTTTTTAATTGTTTGCATGAGAATGTGAAGGAGAAGGAGGAGAAGGAATTGTTGTTTTACGCCAAGCCAGCAACCAAAGCTATAGCATCCAGCACTCTAAACAAATGACACATTCAGAGAAAGAAGAAAAACAGGCCCCAGGCGAGAACTGAATCCAGGACAGCCAGTCGTGGCAAAGGTGACGAGAACGCGAACAGGTAGGCGGATGGCGAGTGATTTGCGTGTGTGCGTGACTGAGTGCGTGGGTGTGTGGTGCGTGAGTGTGTTCGCTGAGTGTGAGTGTGTGTGTGTTCGTGAGTGTGTGCGTGGGTGCGTGCGTGATTGTTTTATGTCCTGGGCTGGGACTGGGGGTACCTAGCGGTTTTCCTCAGTACTGTGTTGTGATGTCGTGACCGAATTTGTTAAAAGAGTTTGAATGATACACATGAAAAATTGTCAAGGTTAGTCTGTGTTATTTTTTAAAAAAATTTAATTTATTTATGACTATTGTTTGAATTGACTTAGTGCTCTTGCTTACATACAGTAGACATCTATCTTCCGTTATATTATTTTCTGCAGAAGATTACAGCAGTGATTCGACCATTCATAGAGCACCAGACTAAACTGATAGAGATGAAAGTTTCATTTGCGAGTCATGGATGATGACCAGTTGAACTTCTTGAAAGCTTCATATCCGTGGATCTGAACTGCTTCCCTTCCGCCGGCTTGTGAACTTTTTTGGGATTTCAAAGAGGAATTCTGCAGTCAGTCCAAGGAGAAGCAAAAAAAAAATAAATAAATAAATAAAAAAATAATAATAAAATAAAATAAAAATAAAAAATAAAAAATGGAAAAGACTACCTATTGGATCTGTTCTATAACTGGACTGTGGTGTGGGGAAAAAACATTTGCAGCCTAGATAACTGCGTTTGAAATGGTATGTGCACGCTGGGAGCAACTTCTAGCTACACAACTTTCATCCGATAGGGATTTTTTTTGGACACCAATTTTGAATGTTATGTTGCGTGCGTGCGTGCATCTCTGTGTGTGTGTACTTTGTAAATGTCACGAGCTTGTCCATCGGGCTAGGCTGTTGTAGTTATTATTATTATTACTCTTGCTATTGTTAGATTTTAAGGAATGTATTTTCAGGTCCTGCTTTGTTCCCTTTCTTTTATTTGTGTTTTTTGTGTGAAAGTGTGGCGGATCTTGGTAGTCTTGGAGAGGGACGGCAACCGGAAAAAGATTATGTTCTTTCATGTTGGAGCTTCTAACCTGACGGCGGAGGTTTCAAAGAGAGCTGCCGCCGGAAGTGACTGTAATGAAAGACTTTTATTGAAAAAAGGGGAAAGGGGAACTTACTGTTTACTGGTGTCTTGTTAGATGTCTGTGTAATTATTTTTAAGAAAAATTGCTGGTATTATATTTATTTTTGAATGAGGATTTTTTATTGGGTGTTTTTTTTTTCGTTCGCAAAGTAATTGCAGAGCGGTTTTTTTGTAATCTTTTGCTGTGGTCACAGTCACAGTGGATGCTATGTTCACTTTGTTACCACACCAGCATCTAGCCATGGCGTCTGGCGACCTCTGTGCTTGCCATTTGAATACAGTGTTCTCTGGTTTGATACTTTTGGTGTTAGAAGATCATTATGGATAGAAAGACCAAGGCAGGATTTGTACGAAACTTGGTTGTAACATTGTATCAAAATGTGCTGTAACCTGGGTTGGAACTAGTAAGAGACCACCAGGAAGAGTAGAGATACGGGTCTTAAAGTTGTCAGACTGGAGAACGAGGCTGTTTGTTTACGACATGCATCCATTTTGCCCCCTTTCCTACATCGTTGCGTAAAGTTTACAGGCCAAAATTAATCAGAATTTTTGTTTTTACATTGTCTTCCTGCTTCACCTGCAGATAACCTCTTCTCCCGCCCAAGGCAGATTGCTCTTGTTGCTCTTCTTGACCGCACCAAGGTCCTCAATGCAACCTGACAGCATCTCTTATCATAAAAAGACCATCAGCCGCCGCCACGCTCCGAGAGCTGCCAAAGATAAATGAAGCGAGAGCTGGACATGGCTGGCCGGATGGCTTAAGCAGATTAGCTCGCCATCACGACAGAAGTGTTCGCGATAAAGTCAAGCGATGTGATTCATTTCTATGATCCCCCACGGCCACAACTCCCTGTAATCAACTGTTCTGGCCAGAAAGCTCATGATGACTAACTTCTGGTATTTATGTAATCGTGGAGAATGGTGTGCGAGCGAGTGGGAGGGGAAGTGGGAAGTATACCTCCTTGATGAAAGCAGTCATGAATGTTTAATGCCTCTTTGTTCATGCAAGCAGATAGTTTATACGATCCGTAAACGCAAGATTCGAAATAAATGTCAGCTAGACTATGTGCATCAAAGCTTTCAGGACCATGATCGACATCAGTAGTAGTCCTCTAGTCAGGTATCTGAAGGGTCAAAGTTGACTGCATGTCGGACACCGGTTGAGGATAGGGGAAGTTATTATTGTGATCTTCCGGTCGTTGGGTGACCAGCCTTTTATGAGGGCTCTGCCCTCGTCCTCCTCTCAATCGCTGTTATACTTGCCACAACCCTCATGTGAATCACTCCACCCCTGCATCATCGGGAAAACAAGCTTCTTCACATGGGTATTAAAATGATTAGCGTTTGAGTTCTGATGCAGATGTTCTAACCACGAGATAAATTACCTCCCCTGCGCTGATTTACTGCATAAAAAATATATTCCGACGTGTTTTGACCGTGTGTCGCAGTGTTTTGAAAAGTAATTTCCTCGCAAGGCAACAATATGGAAATGATGCCTAGACATTTCAGGCTTACAAGACGATGTCAAAAAGAAGCAATCCCTGTGGGACAGGCGATTGGTCATTATGTCACCAAGCGTTTGTCAGCATCAGGGCACACCGAGCACGACAACCCTCCAGTGTTTACGAAGAACTGCGGGCCACATTAGGCCACTCCATTATCTCCAACGGAAAAACGGAAGCCCCACGATTCGGCTGGAATAGCAGGAAGCGCACCAGGATTGCGTCCTCCTGGTGGACATCACCAACCTGATTTGTGGGACTTCCATGCCTAACTTTCTGATCTCTTCTTTTGGTTTACAGTCGATTGATGGCCTGATCCCTAAATCCCGTTTGGTATGTCTTCATCTGTTGGTTGCTGATATAAAGGTCAGGCATCTCAAAGCCATACATTTCTTACCGTTACACCTGAGAATCTAGCAGACTGCCGTGTAGTTGGAGGTTTTCAAGTACATCTTCAGCTAGAAGCAAGAGAGAAACACGACTTGGACCATGATGCTGAGTTGGTACAGTCGATGGAAGAGTCACTGGTACCCGGTGACCCGGCAGTAATTTACTCCAGATCAACAGCGAAGGTGGAACTGGTCCAGCTTTGTAAACAGGTGGAATATAGAGGAAGAAAGGAAATCCGACGAAGGCAAAAATAACCCCACAAACCTTGTTGTACCGCTGGGCCACAGTGATCCCAATCCTCTAGCTGGTATTCATGTGCTGACGTGTTCCTCAGATCACGTGACTGCAGAACTGCTGGACGACGGTCGGTTGCTCACCACAAAGGAATCTATCAATGACTGCAAACCCTAGGTGTGACCAAATGGAGCAACAGGACACAGCTGTGGTTGTGGCTTCTATTCTGAGAGAAGGGGAAGACAATCATATACTCTGAATTAGTTAATAGCTTCTAAAGAATCCCTCCTCTCCCCAGGGGCGGCGGTAGGCTCGTGGCAGCCCGAGGCAGGGAAGGAATCAGTGAACCACTCGATCCAATAAAAATTGAAACTGAACTTAAAAAGATGTTTCTGAAATGACTACCCTCCCCTTGCCCGTGAATGTCGTCAGCGCGTCGTGCGTACGAATGTTCGTGTGTGCGTATGTATGAATGCATGTATTTTGTGTGTGTGTGTGCTTGTACTTAAAACCAGACTCATTGAGAACATTTAAAGCCTGATAACCTCCATACCAACATGCTAAAACCTCTGCGCCCTCAGATACCCATCACAAATCTCCGGATGCTGGGGTCCAGACTCCAGGTCAAGGCTGTGCTGACCATGTCAACCTTCTCCTAACGCTCCAGCCCCGACACTGTTTGACAAACTGCTTCTGGTAAAACGAGCGTTGCAAGGCAAGAGTATGCCCTGTCGGATTTCAGGCCTTGTTTTGATG
Source organism: Pomacea canaliculata (assembly GCF_003073045.1). Classification (NCBI taxonomy): domain Eukaryota; kingdom Metazoa; phylum Mollusca; class Gastropoda; order Architaenioglossa; family Ampullariidae; genus Pomacea; species Pomacea canaliculata. Next base: position 31,447,535 of record NC_037592.1, on the reverse strand, counting down.
CACGAGCGAACCCACAAAATGGCTTCAAATGAAAATGACTTCAGCACACATGGCGATGTTTGTTTTGGCAAAGCAAGAGCGGTAAATTTTGGATACCAGATCCGCAAACATGTTTGATCCCCCTGCGAAGAGTCTTCTGGTCTTTGACACGTGGTGCTCATTGCGATACTTGTTTTTCTCTTGTAAGACAGTATGATGTATAACTTGGAGAGAACGAAGATAAAACAGAAAGACGGAGGGTCACCAGGTCAAAGGGCAAGGATGGGTCTGGGTGTCGCATTAATGGAGGTCTGAGTAAAACTGGTCGTCTGGGTACGTTCTGCGCATGCACAAACAGCCATGATTCACTTCCGTTTTAAGGGTCTGACACAGGCGATATCCAGAGACTATAAACAAGGCTCAGCTCCGCCACTGGTCATCCCCTTCAACGAAATCTGATCGTCAAAAGGATGTCGTTCATAGCTTCGTATTTCATTAATTCATTTGCTTCTTACCTTGCTGATTTTTCTCTAATTTGTGCTAAAGTTTTTTTCTACCTGTATTTTTCATGTTTTAATCGTCAGTTTGTATATTTTTATCAATAATTCTAATCACGAAGTGAATTAACGTTGATTTATTGTATACATGACTCCCTACAGTCCTACACCAACTGGCAGAGCATGCTTGGGAGCTTATTGTCTCCTGATTATTACGAATATTTAACATAATTGAGAACTTTTGTTTAGTCACATCATCATCATTCCTTGTCACTCCTCAAGGAGCATAGGGCCGCAATGTCATGGGTAGTCACATATAAATGTCTTACACAAAAGGCACAGACGACTGCAGATTTTGTCACTTTGTTTGATGTCAACGTCTTCCTAAAAAAAAAAAAAAAAAGTCTCCACTATTCTCTGTTTTTCTGTCTTCAGTTTTGTTTTAATTTACAGCCTCCTCTTTAACTCGTGTCCTTCTCAAATGCAGTGATTGCAATTACACCTTTACAACTCGTTCACAGTGCGTTTTGTGGAAGACACAGCAGGTCAGCAGGTGCAATACTTCTTTGACAGACATGGACACTGGGATGGCATCTACCAGACCATCAAAGTAAGACAGTGACGATTGTAGAAATTAAGAAGCAGACCACAGAAAAGATTGTGAAAGATTTAGAGGGTCGAAGTGTAAAGGTGAATACACGTGAGATGCTGGACTATTCGTGTTGTCCGGTTTCTTGTCCTGTCCTTCCAGTCCTCTTACATTTTCAGATGTCAGAATTAGTTTAGTTACTCGAAGGTGTGGTCTGGAGGGTCAAGTGTGAGTTAACCTTGTTAGTTGGCTATCTGCCCTAAATGCCTATCACAAGTCTAACCATCTTAGAACCGTGCTAAAAGCAAGTTAACGAGTTTCTAAATCTGATAGAGGGTAGATGGGGTAAAAAGAGTTGTGGTGTGAAGGAGGGGTGGTGAAAATGCATTGAATTTCTGATGGCGATAATGCTTCCAAACACATCGTCATTAACCGAACGTTTACAAGAGATGCAAACATCCTGGAATGGAGGGTTTGGGGGATGTAGAGAAGGAGGTGTGGAGAGAGGAGAGGGGAGGGATATGACGTGAGATCCACGGGAAAACAAGAGATCAGACCTGCTTGCACACCACTGCCAGCGACAGCGAGGTCACATGCAAGCTGATGCGCGATACATCACGTTACACGCTGGCTGTCATGGCGACTGTGGCAGGTGAATTACTGTCAGTTTTGCTGGATGTCCACGCTCGCATTACGCCACGGACCCCATCCATCACGGCGCCCCCTCGCGTCGACGCCAGCAACTCCGGGGGTCAGAGGAGCATGTCAGGAAAGCCTCGGCCAAGACGATTTAAAAAAAAAAAAACGAAAACAAAATGACGATGCGAGCCCCGCTCACTGAATTATCTTCGGGAGGAGTATGTGGGGGGAGGGCAAAACACAGATTCCACACAATCCACTGCCTCGTTCCTGCGAAAGCGAGTCTCTTTGAAAACATTTGCTTTGGCCGCATACTGTCACGCATGACGGACCTCTCACACAAAGAAATGGCAGCGGAATAAGTGAGCATTAAGTCTACAAAAAAGAGTTTTGGAAGAGAACAAAAGAAAATGCTTGTTGGGATGAGGGGCAGGGGTTGTGGGAGGAAGGGAGGGTTTATTCGGTATTTAGCGTTTCGGAATTAGCTGGTCCGTGATGGCGCGACAAACACTGCGGGACGACTTGCTGCGCCTGGCTTTGGTGCAGTTCAGATTCCAGACTTCCAGACAGTAACGATCTGCAGGGCTCGGCAGACCTGCGGAACATCGAGACAGATGTCCCTGGAATTGTCGGAATGGGATGAGTCTTTGTAAACCGTGTTTCGCCGTGGAGCGTTGCGTTCAAAGCACAAAAAAAAAAAAAAAAAAAAAAACCAAACAAACAAAAAATCGAATTAAAAAACAAAATAGAAACCAAGCAAAAACAGAAGACAAACATCAAACAAACAAAAACAAACTAGAAATCAAATTGAAAAACAAAATAAAAACCAAACAAAAACAGAAGACAAACATCACCCCCCCAAAAAAAAAAAAAATTAAAACAAACAAAACAAAATAAATCAAGCAAAAGCAAAAGACAAACAAAAATAACAAAAAAAACAAAAACAAGCATTGCTTCTCTTTAAATCATTTCACAGCCTGGTCTGTCTCCTCCTCCCCATCCCAGCCAAAGGTATCACTTTAGTAGTTACAAACTTTTGTAGTTCATCGCATTTTCTATCAGTAAAAAAGAACAAGCGCTTGAAAGGAAAATGGCGAAGGACAAAGAAGTGAAAGAGTAGAAACAACCAGAAGTCAAACGAGTTAAATGCAAAAAAAAAAAAAAACAAAAAAAAACAAAAACAAACAAACAAACAAACAAACAAAAAAAAAAAAAAAAAAAAAACAAGCCCAAAAATCACCCGAGTTTGTCAGACATTTATGCTGATGTCTCTCTCCTCTTCTTCCCTCTACTCTCATCTCCTAACTCCATCCCCTCCCCTTACTCCTGACAAACTCTTTCAAACTCTTTTTTGTTAGTTCTTAAGTTTTTTGTTTTGTTTAAGTTTTTACAATACGCTGAGAAGTCCCGAACTTTTAAATTAAAAGGCACTTAATAATGTCAAATACATTCTGTTACAATCCCTTACAGGAAGAAAAAAAGGAAAAAGTGTGTGATTAACAAAATTGTTTAAATATAAATGTCAAGTACACGAAGAGCACAGAAAATTTCCCTACAAATGAGGTTAGAAAGCAAACACTGTTGGGGTCTGACAAATTAGTTACACGCGACAGTTAAATTTTCACAACAATAATTACAACTAGATTTTTAAGTTGAGTAAATGGATTAAAGAACCAATAAACAATTAGAATTGCTTCCAATAGCAGAATGAAAGGAAAAAAAAGTAAACGGAATAAAAGAGGTCAGCAATTAAAACTTTTTTGTTTAGAACTGTTAGCCAAGAGAATGCAAATAACTTCGCAATTATTTATTTTAAAAATCTAATATTATTGTTGACAACGTAAATTACTGTTGAAACCCTTAGAGACAGGGACACCGGAGAGAGAGAGGAGAGGGAGAGATGTAACGAGGAAGCCAAAAGGAGCGTAAGATCACCTTGCTGCAATGAAAAGATGATATGGTAGGTAAAACAAAATACGGTTACTACAAAACAAGGTCCCCCGCCTGGAAGTTTCCAGAAAGTAAATACACCACGTGCGAAGGCTCTTAACTGCTCGGCGATTGCATCCAAGAAATGAAAGAGAAAACTGCAGCCTGCAGCTGGTGATCCAGGGAAGAGAGTTCGCATCCCGCGCAGCCATCATGGCATGGCGGCAAGATGAATTGCGGCAGAAGAGAGATCATTCTTCTCAGACAGACCTCCAAATGGAGTTCAGTGTAAGCTCCTCTCTTCAGACATTTTCAATTAACAGCCCTGGATTCTTCTGTGCTCGTCGCCTTCATAGCGAAATTACCAATTACACAAGTCCTTCCTTGAAAAGATCGATTGTCGGCGGCAGGAGAAGATGCTTGATAGCATCGCACCCGAAATCAGGGGTGTCGGGTGGCAAACAATCTTTGTGTTCTTCACTACTGCATTGTTCCTCGTTGGCTAGAAGGTGTTATCAAGTTGATGAAACTTGCTAGTGTTTGGCATCAGACTGTCAGAATTACAGCTCGGGCAGTCTTCGATCATGTCAGACTTTTCATCGGTCGGAAGTCCAGCTCTGTAAATAACAGTAAATAATCAACAGGTTCAAATACAGGCAGCAAGAACTGCCCAATGACTGGGACTGGGTACATCCTGGTAATACACAGGGTTCCTGTCTAGATCCGATATAGTTTGTTCTTATTTCAAGAAAAAAAACACACAAAAAACACAAAAAACAACAACAAAACAACAACAACAACAAAAAACAAAACAAGTCTTGACAAGAATTGGAGAGTCAGGGGGGATGTGCACCTCATTATTCTAAAGTGAAATGGCCACTTCTAAATCTCCTTACATGTCACCTTATGAAACGATCGTCCTTTACCAGCCTTTTCTTTCAATCCGTAGCTCAGCATGTCAAGTAAGTACAATTCTATTATTTATAAAATGGTTTTGTCACAAACTGGTGTTTATTTCATCCATATGTCACCTGATGATGACATGGCTCTCATAGAAAACAGATTGGAACTATCCCTCTGAATTCTTGGCCTGTGACACATCATCATTTCTGTATCTCCATCTTTTAATTTTTTGAACAGCAAATTAAGCCCAAGTTTCTCCGCGGTGGAATGCGCTATATAAAAGATGTCCTGAAAAAATATTATTATTATGTTTGAACTTGAGACATCATACAAACGCTGCTGCGTGGCTACTCCCTTATCCCTGGAAGTAGGGGGTGGTAGATAAACAAAAAAAAACCAAAACAAAACCAAAACAAAACAAAACAAAAAAACAAAAAAAAAAGCAAACAAACTGAAGAGTGCCTCTGGGCTCAGCGCAGTTAAACAGGTAAAGTACTCGACAGCTGATGATGTACTACCCCTGAGAAGTCTGGACAAGTTGACAGGTTAGTCGGAACAAGTCACATATCTTCATCGCCATAAAACAGCATCTTCCTCTTCAACCTCCCTCACCACCACCATCACCCTTCAGCGGGGTCAGTATCCCTTGCACTCTTTCTTTTCCTCCCAAGGCAACATGGTCCGTCCTTGGCTCGGTTCCATGGAAGTATAATTGACAGTTGTCCATTCCGGCAGATGAGATGGTTTCGTGTATCAGCTTGACATCGTGGTGCCGGAACTCTTCAGGCGGGGAAGACAAAAACCGGTTTGCGCAGCGCTGTCGTGCCTGGCGGGGACCCGGCTCCTCCCGCCACCGGGGCACGTGCTGGCCTCACAACACTGCGCATGCTCGCGCATGATGCGCGTGAAAAGTCAGTGGAGAGGGCAAGGGGATGGGTGAGGATGCGGCGAAATCCCTTAAGGGGTTAAAGGCAGGAGATTGAGGTGAGGACGAGCAGGGAATTAGTCAGGCCGTATCGGGTTAACCCCTCTTGTTATCTGGGCTTTGTTTTGACGCGCAGGTCCGGACATTGCTTTCTGAAGAGCATCAAAAGTTTTCTAGAAGCAGGCCTGGGTCCAACGAGGGTTGTAACTGGTGACACATTTTTAAAAGAAGTTGCTTTTATGTAGCTGATTTTTTTGTGCGTCTTTGGAATTTTCCGCTTGTGCTACCCCAGTACTTTAATGATGATATTTCAATCGTGTCCTTGGCAGCAGCAGCAACAACAACAACAACAACAAAAAAAAAATAATAAAAATTCCAGAACTCTTCACACTTGCATGTGTTCGTCCCATCCACCCCACTCCCCCAACATCCCGCACAATAGTTAAAGATGTCGCACTTGCCTCCGTCGTATTCTTTTGTCAATAAAATGACTGGAATAAAACTTTCGCCGTGACAAATAAAATACAGCCATAAACTGTCACAGCAGGTCACAAGTCCGCAACATTTCCGCACACATTTCCCCGCTCACCCCATCCTGCTTCAAACGTGTTAACGTGAACCCTGAGGTCAACATTGCTGCAAGAGAAAACACAGTTCGTCCTGCGCCGTGCTCTTGCCAATGTAAAGTTCATAGGTCACAGATTTCAGGACTACGAGGGAAGGATAAAGCAGAGAGAATGCGGAAGAGACAGAAAAATATCTGGAAATGGGATAAAGGACTGAAAAGAAGGAAGAAATTAAATGAGAGAATAAACAGAAAGGAGGAAAAGAGAAGAAAAAAAAGTTCTTGTTTCCAGTATCACAGACAAGCATCAACGATAACAGCACCAACAGTACATAAAAATGTCAAAATTTGGAATTTAAACATCGGTTGTCTGACTCTCCCTTCTTGCGATACCCACCAAAAGATGGAAAGAGAGCTGAAATAAAGGCAACTGGCTATGAATGCTGCAGCTGGTGTAAACTTTAACTGTTAATGCTCGAGGGCAGAGGTCTTCTTGGCAGCGCAGACATAAACATTTGAAACGTCGGCGCTTAAAGGGAAAATCGAGTCAAAGAGAATGTTGGAGTGAATGATAAGACGATGATGATGTTCGGAATCATGTATGATCCAAATTTCTGATTGAAAAACGATTGTTCGCTTACAATCGAGTCTCAAATGCAGGTTAAGCTAGGCAATAGACAAAATTGCTCACCATCGACACTTTTCTCGTCTAATGTGTCTTTTTCTTTCGCAATCCGAACTTTTGGTTAGCTTTTCCCCTTTAAATTTCCACAATCGGCGCCATCGCTGTGTGTTGAGTACAACTGAATGCTGAGTATATGTGTATCTATACTACCATTAAATGAAACAACACTTAGTGTCTGGTTTTGTGATCCATTATTATTTCGTGCACCATAGTTGTTTTCAAACAAAAGAATCAGGGTTAGAAACAGGCCGTTTATCGTCTAGTAAATACATAAATCAACTGTAATAAAAGCCGCGAATTGTAACCGAGGTTCAGACCTGTTGACTATGGCTTCAATACAGACCTGAAGTTAAGAAGTAGGAAAGAAATAAAAGAAAAAAATGCACACAAAACGAAAAAAAGATGACAATGGTAAATATAATTATTATGAAAAAAAGATAAAACAGTATGTCCTGGTCTGTTTTTTTATATATATACCGAGGATTGCATCTTTCCTCAGCTCATGCAGACGACGCTATTTTTAGAAATACTGCCCTTTCGTCACTTCCTGTTTTCTCTATAAATCCAGGTGTGATTACGAGAAAAATATTAATGTAATATTTCTCGTCCCCCTTCATCTTAAAATATCGCCGAAATATATTTTTGTGATATTTTATGCTTAAAAGCGATTTTCGCTGAGCCCTCGAGTTGACCTTTAAAAATTTAGAGATGGATAAGAGGTCGACAAGCGTGGCATTAGAGACCGATAGATATACACACTCATTAAATACTAGTGTACGTTCTTAATGATTTCTTGTCAATCAGTGTTTGACCCCCTTCTCCTCTCTCTCTCCCCTCCTCAGTACGACTTGCTTGAGTGCTCTCCTTGGAACAATCAAACTACAGTTTGAAAATTTTTATTTGGGCGTTTAATATTGTTCTGATGGGGAAAAACATAATTTTGAATTATTCGTGATCCAAAATAATAAAGAACCTGTAAAATTTCTCAGAATATTTGCTCATGGTAATTTGAAAGTTCCAAACCGTCCGCAGTTTTTCAGCAGGTCAGGATGAGACCGATTTGCTACGGGCCAGAAAAAGCGGGTTAGTGCGAATTTAATCAGTGGGTCAGGAAGTTAGCTCTCTTTGTGGGCCAGCCAGAGTACAGAACGTCATAAAACGGAAACAACAAACTGGCGAGGGCACAAACCGCCAGTCTGAGTCCATAACCTGGATGTGCAGCAATCCGGACTATCGAGTCGGGATGATAATCAATCTCTGCAAAGGAAAGTGGTGTTGCCCGGTGAAGAGCTCCAATCAACAGAAGAGAGTGGGAATACTATTTTAGCCAACTGTAACTACCCAGCATCCCGCAATGATTACAATGTTAGCTGAGAGAGTTTGCTCCCTATTCAGAAGATGATTGTGTGATGCGGGTTCAGCCCCTTGTTCACGGCTGAGTGACGCTGCACCTCCCTCGAGCGAAGACGCTTTTCACCTGCAGGCAAAGGTGTCTGCCGCCTTTATGGCACCCACGTAGGTGAAAATCGCATAAAAATATAATAATGTGTTTCGAGTCTTTCTGATGGATGCATGTGATGGGAGATTAACATGCAGCAACAACTGTCATTGGGTGACTCGTTGTGACAGCAGCGCTCGTGGTTGACAGATGCCGCAGCACAGTGACTTTTGACCCGCATACGCAGATGTGTCATTTGACATGTAAGCCTATCGTAAAACTCCAAACACACACACACTGATAAAAACTATGGCATAAGCACGCTGACTTTTAGGGTCAGTCTATTCAAATGTGACCAAATTTGAGAATTAGAAGCTTCCCTGTAAGCATGTCCTTTTTACGAGTGACCTGCGTCCGGAGATTCTTACATCAACCATTAGCAATGTTAATTTCAAGTGCCCAGACTCCAAGAAACTCTTAAGGTTAGTTATTCCTTTAAAACTATAAATTAGCATTTCTGTTGCATGACTGACTATTCGACTCAACGTCCAAGCACTGGGGCGAGATGCCAAAAAGTTTGGTTTGGGCAAGTGTTATGCCTGATCTGCGCTCCATGGATCGAACCCAGCTTGGTGTAATTGAAATTTTCTATACATTTTTTTATTATGGAAACACAAGTGTTTAACTTTAGAATTCAAACTATATTACAATATACTGCTCATGCTCACATCACAGATGTATTTGCAGGCGGCTTCTAACCAAGCATTTGAAGATCTTGGACATTCTGAAGGGTGATCAGGCAGACAGGTATCCAGCGATGAATGTCATAGTTGAATGTTCTAACTCTTTCACTTCTTCCAGGCTGGACTCGAACCTGAGGTCAGGAGAGTTTTTAGTATTCGTTGGAGTTTTTGTTTTGTTTTGTTTTGTTTAGTTTTTCAAAATGGTAGTCTGTGAGGAACGAGTGTTTGTTTTCGCATTTCATCTAATTGGGGACAGACAGCTCCTAGCAGCTGAACTGAATAATTGAATTATTATATTATATAATTATATTATATTATTGCGCGTTCTTGTACAGAAAGATCGTTGCGTACTCTACACCACCAGAAATCTTCTAATTGTTTTATTTTGCCCTCGACTTGGCCAGTAAGACTTCCGACTCCTACAATTTATTTAATAAGCCGCTGTTGTTCAGATGTTTTGTTAAGCGATGGACTCGTGTGGGTCGGGTCAACCAGTTCTTTCTTAAAAGGAGAGTTCATTGACTGTATTCCATGCCATGTCCAAGCAACCAGAATATATTACAGTTTGTAATATATTTTGTTGTGCAGAGTAGTATCAGGAGGGATACACAATGCTACTTACTATTGCATCCCTGCACCACACCCACCTTCACACAAAACTCGCACACTCACCCTCACAAGCTTTCATCCCTGCGGGCAAAACTACTTTCTTTCAATCCAAGCCATTAATACCTAACTTTATATAACATTGACCTTTGCCTTTTCCCCCAAGCAGACTGTCCCCGACGGTCTGGAAATAAGTCAGCCCCGGGTAACACTTGGGCGATTTACAGGTGTCACATGTCACCTCCCCGTGACTTTTGATTCTATTAGGTGTGCTCGAGGTATAGGGTCTCTGTCACTGATCAAGTTATACCCGAGTTGGAGCAGACAGAGGCGAAGTACATCAGTTTTTGTCTCTACCATCGCAAGATGGCCGTCGTTTCAATGAAATGTCATGACACTGAAAAGTACTCGGTGGTCAAATCGACCTAGCACAGTGGTCGAATCGACTGTGGCGTGGTCAAATCGACCAGTGACCAAGTAACTGGTGGTCAAACCTCTTTGGTCGAATCGTCGCCACAGTTGACTGGTGTCGGTTGATCGATGTGGCTGACATCGATTGATGACACTGTTGATGATAAAGTTGCGACAAGGAAGTATCCCCCAGCAAGACTTTCCGCCGTGGTGAGGTTGAGAGATTTGTCAGTGTTGATGAAGGTATGTATCAGTGCAGCCTTCCACCAGTTAAATTTTAAACGTATTGTTTTTATTTTGTTTGTTTGATTGTTTTATCGCACGTTAGCCTTGTAATGTGATACATATATCCGACGAAATCCCACGTTTTGCAAAGTAAACAACGTCCGTTACCGATTTTCTATTAAAATCTTTACAATTCTCATTCTCCGTTCTGTTCTCATCCCTTTTCTGATAGATTGCAATTTTCCCCTCATCCTCTTTCTCTTTCTTCCCCTGAGCTTGCTTAGCCAAATGCGTCACAGACAGTAAAAACAAAAATAAAGAAAAGAAAAATGTTAATAGAATCGTTGAATTTCGTGGAATTTACGCTCTAGAATTTAGGTTTTTATTGGACTATTTGTCAAGCCTATGTAAATTAATCTATCTGAACTTTACACGATCCGTTCGTGTGTGGGAACGAGACACTGATGGAAAACTGCAAGACAGATCCTGCACGCGCACTACTGCAGGATGAGCTGAAGCCAGTCGGCAGCCATCTTTACTCCGGACATAAACCAGAGCAGGACGTCAACAGATGGACGTCTTCCTCCTCTGGTTTTCAATTAAACAACTAAAGCAGAAACCAAAGAGCATTCGAAGTTTATGAAAAATAAAAACATAATGACATATATTGACAGAAACGGTGACAATATGGCTGTAGGGCGGCTTGTCATCTTCAAGCCCACCATCTGTCCATCAGGTTCAGTTCTGTGGAATGACTTCAATGAAGCTTGGTCCTGACACTCCCAACCCTCCACACGGAAAAGTGTAGTCAATAGAAGACAAGCTGACAACTCTGTGCATGCAGGTGACAGGTAAAACTGAGTATTCCTTGGCATCGTGAGACATAAATGTAAATATCCTCAAAAAAATATCTTTTCAATCATTGGAGATTCTTTTTAAAACAATAATTAAGACGTTCTTCCTCTTTTGTTTCAGCGACATGTAAACCTTCCAGTCTGCTGACTTTTTTTTTCTTTTAAGTTTTCTTTCTACATTTTCTATGAAACAGAAGTTGGTGGAAAGTTCTACCAGCTGAATGTTGTGTTGTTACAGCATCGATCAACATCGTGCATGTATGTAGCATCTTGCTTAGGTCATACAGTGCGTGATCAAAGGACTGAATAAATTTCGTTTCGTGTTAGTAATCGGTTTTGTGAGAATTCTCTGGACATCAAGGCCATACTGCAACACCCCTTACATTCGACTCGTGGACCTTGCACTCCCCAAAACATGTTTGTTGGCCGACTTTATTCCCTTGTGCTACACTGAACTGACTGTTGCTTATCTCTGCCAGCCATCTCTCCATTTGGAGCGGATAGCCCGCTGATAGGACAGCGGCGCCCAAACCGTTGTCTGAGCTCACACCCAATGCAAGTCTTTGGAGACTAGTTAGATATCTTTCGAGTGTGATAGTTAAAACTAGAATGTTGAATTTATTTTTAATAAATTGCCAAGTCAATTGGTAATGCCTGGTAGTTTATTGGTTAGTTCACTTGCTTGTCACCATTGCAGTGAGAGGCCCTGGATTCAGATCTCGTCTCAGGACATTGTATGTGACACCTCTTTGCAGGGTCGGCCTTTGGGGGGTTTTCTCGGGATACTCCAGTTTCTCCCCCTCCTCCATCTATTACCCCTCCCATGTGCAAAATCACCTCAAGAATAAACAAGTTACCCGTCTAAATTTTTAATGTGCCATAGGCTAAGCTTGTGCAACCTTGTCAGTGCCAGTACAGCCTCTTGGACATTCTAAATAATTAAAGTGTACGTTGATTTTAATCAATCAGAAAAATCTTTAATATGAGCCGGTTTGAGGAAAAGATGAGAAGTTTTTGTAAGCACATTTTTTGGCTCTCTGGAATGGACAATGATGAAATCGTTTATAATTATAAAAATTTTAATGGGTATTTTTGCTTGCAAAAGGTATTATATAATCCGTGTATTCTATCATACAAATAATGAATATCTTTTGTTAAGTTTCAAACAGCCTGCCTGTACCACTGGGACAACACAATAATTTGCCATGATGCGAATGTTTATATAAAAAAGCAGTTTAAATGATACAAGGGATAATTACACTATTATTATCTTAATGGAGTCTTTTCCTTAAATTCTACAGGAATAATCGAAACTCACTCAAGTCTATTTATTTGGTAATGCTAAAAAAAGATAATTTTAACGAACCTATAAAATGTAAAATAATAATTGCCAGCTTCACAGCGACTAGGGAGAATAAGATTAATGTTATTTTCTGCGTAGTGAATATTAAAGTATTTATTTACTTATCTACATTTACTCTTTGAATATTTCATACAGAAACATAAATCTCAGATAGTCTTACATTTCTTCACTAATGTGTATAATGTTTTGTAAAAAGTTGTCTGAGCATCATAAATAAATTTTATTTGACTTAAATGTGACAGAACGTACTTCACCCAGCTGGGGAATAGATATCTGAGTCTGTAGAAAGCTGGGGAAGATAGCACCGCCTTCACAAAACCTGGTAGGTGGGGACTTCAACACCTCCCTCCTTCTCTACAGCCGTTAAGTCGTGGCATCATCTTTATCTTTAACCTCCAGAAGTTGTTGTACAGATGTGGCAATGGTTTCCTAGGGCAAGGAAACACGAAGTAGTGTCCATGTGGTCTGGAAACCGCTTTAAAATTTCGCGCTTGAATTGTTTGTTTGTTTGTTTGTTTGTTTGTTTGTTTGTTTGTTTGTTTGTTTGTTGTGTTTATGTGTGCTTTCCACTTATTTTCTTTTACCATTAACGATCTTCTGGCATGAAAAACCGATGCTCTTCATCTTCTCTCTCTCTTTCGTTCCTCCCATCTACGTCCCTTCTTTCCCCTCCCTCCTTCAAGGTTTACAACTGAAAAAAAAAATCCTTCTGCTACTTGGATGTGGTCATGGCTGACTGATCTGCACATTAATGCAGATAAAGTTGTTTATGACAGACGCGCAAGCATCTGGCTAATGTCCCCGAGAAAGTAAGCTTCCCAGAGAGAGAGAATCTGTAAATTATTCCTGTCATCATTTCGAAGAGTATGTCCGATCTTTCTCCAAAACCCTGCTTATTAAATGCTGTTCCCAGCTTTTCTCGTGTATGTGCCGACATCTCGGTCTCTGCTACATCTTCGGATGGCAGTGCCACATAAGCTTGGATGTCTTGGGTGAAGCGGCCATTATCCTGTCTCTCATGTGTAGTGTCTTCAGCGGGAGACCATCTGGCCTGCCTGGAGGTTTCCTGTCGTTTCGATTGGCTGACTTTTGTGATGATGAACATTCTGGTGTATTGTGAAACTGTTTTTGTTTTGCTCCTTTAATCTTCTAATGTGTAGCCAGTCAATATCAGTTGGTTTATTTAGTCGTTTAATAAGATTTTGCATGTCCGTTTTTATTATGCATACGTGTGTGTGTGTGTGTGTGTGTGTGTGTTTCTTTCTGTAATTCCTTTTTTTCCGTTGACTTTGGATGACTTTGTGACATTTTGTCACCCATTTTCGTCCTAATCAGGTTATGATGGTGGGCGAAAGTATTCATGTTGTTCAACTCTGTTCACACACTCATCCCCCTTCCCCAACGACAATCTCTCAGGTTTCACTGGACTGTCATCTCTGATGGAAACCTCCACCGGTTGCAGATGACAGCAGCAGTAACATCCACCGCTGATTCCGAGTTTATGAAAATAAAAACCTAGCTGACCTCATCGAATATTTCAGAAGCTGTCTCCTAAGTCATGACTGAATGCTTCTAGTCTAGTTGATAAATCACACTCACCTGACTCCAACATTTTCTTTTTGTTGTTTTCAATTCTCGTTTGCACTTGACCACCCTCGAGTTTCTTCAGGCTTTGCATGGCTTCCTACAAACACAAAATATAAGTGCAAAACATCTTTATTAATGGCAATGTTATTATTACCCAATGCATCAAACTTTAAATTATACCTCTAGTATGATATTAAATATAAACATACATAAAACAGCAAAATACAAACAAAAATGAAGAACAAAAAACCCAAACAAACAAGAACCTAGCGCCATGTCCTTTCCTTCTTCCCACTTCTTTGTCTCGCCACCTTCATATTTCATTCTCGCCTCCACCCACCAGCTCAGGCAGCCGTCTGGGCCAAAGCTGAATCGTCGACGGTGTGTCTACCTTCTTTCATTCATTTCTTCCTTCTTTCAATCTTTCTTAACCAGGCCTTTCAATGATCGATTCATGAATAATCTCAGAGAATTTTCGTCTCCTCTCAAGGCTTGAGACTGTAGAGAGGTCCTAATGGATGTGACACAGCTCTCCACCTGCACCAAGCGGCGATGTATGCAGCGTGGCCAGCAAAATAAAGCACACGATGTCACGTGGAGTCCCAAGACAAATGGAAACTGTAAAAATCGTAAGCTGTTGAGTAGGTGGAGGTAAAGGGGAAACGACTTGATAAATGGAATCAGCAGAAGGCAGGAAGAAAACTAATAGCGACTACCAATACAAACCCTTCCTCTCCCGTCCTCTCTTTAAAAAAAAAAAATCCCAGGATGGTGGCTGGTATGCTCAACCTTCCCCCTGATCTCCCGACCAGCAGCTCTAGAAGCCTATTCAAATCAGACCCTTAAACCACGTGACGTGGGTGGTTTACTAACCAGCCACAATTTTAGTGGGTGAAGAAGGTGACACTAACCCTGTGCACTAAGTCACAATCACAAAACAGCAAGATAATGTTTTCTGTGGGAGATAGCTCTGCAAGGACACCATTATACGATAACTTAAATTCTACAAAAACCAGAATAGTATCTAAGACAGAAACTAAAGAAAGAGCTTAAAAACAAGAAAGTAAAAATAATGAAAGAATAGATAAAAGAAAGCAAGACAATTTTTTTAAAAAGGGAGAAAACGAGGACAAAAAACAAAAGTTCCTCATGTGCGCATGCGTGCGACATCCTCAAAAACAGCCGTGAACTCGATCATAGACATCCTACTCCTTTTTGTTATCACGCCGGGGAAGTAGGAAAAAAAGTTTTCGTCGAATTAAATCTTGTCAGAGGAGTATGAAACTAAAAAATGATTTTTGTAATACGTGTCACAAAACATTTCATAGATTTGGTGTCTGCTGCACGAGGGGAGGAGAGGGAGAGAGAGCTGTTTGTGATTGTGGACAAGTCTGTTATTTTCTTCACCCACTCAGATCATACTGGTTAGTAAAAAATGCTCGAGACACTTGAGGATCTGATTTCAACTGGCCTTTTCGAGACAGAAACAACGGGAAAAAAAGAGAGAATGCGATATATATATATAGAGAGAGAGCGAAAGACAGAGAACGAGAAGAGGAAGACATCTAGACGGTTCTGGGGATATTTCGATGAAGGAAAGGTGACCCAAAGTCTCTTTACTCATTTATGATGTTAATATCCACTTGTCATCATAATGTAGCCTTACTACTGGCACTAATTACCAACCACCATCATGCAAGGAAACCTTCTCCATGATCATGCTTTGTTTCTCTCCAGCTTTCCCTAAATCTTGTTATCCTCCCTAGGACATTGCCATGGGACCACTAACAGTCTCACAATGTCCCACTGGTAGTAATTTGTGGCTTATGAATAAGTGACTTCACCCTCCCAACAAACTGTAGTCTACATTTCACTTTCTCGTTGATACGTGGAGGAGAATCAGGGCATTGGACAGCAAGTGCCTGAGGAGACTGGTCCAGATCTCACACAGATAACATGAAACCAGTGACTTTGTATGAAACACGGTTGTCACACTCGGAAGACATCAGGAACTTCTATTTGCAACACTCAAGCTATGTAAGATGCTGTGGTTTGGGTATGTGACCTGGCATGACCCCTTGTCGATATTGTCCTTCAAAGTACCTGGGAGGGTGAAGGGCCCCGTCGGTGGACATCTGCCCTGGTCCCGTCAATGACTGAACTGATGGTCCTGTGCAGTTCCTGCTCAGTCTTGTCCCAAACAGGCGAAAGTGGTAGGTTTTGTCATCTGCTATGTCTATGTGATTCTCTCAATGGCAGGTACCAATCAAAGGATGAACGAATGCCTTTCTTATTAGCTCCATTGTGATCCAGTGTGTGTGTGTGTGAAAGGAAGAAAGAAAGAGAGGAGTAACCTGGAGTCGAGTGCTGTATTAAAAAAAAATTCACATTCAATGGGATTTCTTTTTTAAAGTCTGGACGTTGCTTCTTTGCTCAAAACAGCTCTCACAAACTGACAGAAAATCAGTAAACTACATTCTGGTTCTGACAGCTGCTCAATTTTTTTTCCTTTGGAATCTCTGCTCACACCTGCCGATAGTTTTTGTCTTAGATACTATTCTACATGCTATTGCGACAACATTACTTTTTATTTATATTTTTTTATTTGTTGTCTGTTGCAGTCTGCGTTGGACAAGGACAACAAACGAAAAGGAAAATATGATTTACAGCCTCATTACCTATGGTATGGTTAATCTGCCCGGGGACAATTCATTGTCATCTCGCCCACTCTTGTTGGCTGACACGCGGTTTGATGTTACTGATGCCGACAAAAGCTGTCCAGTGGAGGAAAAAGGGTCTGTACAATGGACGAACAGAAAAGCTGCATCATAACGAGAAAGAGGGCGTTAAATTTGGACACTAGGACGACAACTTGTGAAATAAAGGTTTTGGGTCCAGAGGGAAAAGAAAAGAAAAAAAAGAGAGAGAGAGGGGGGAGAGAAAACCCGTGCAAACAAAGAGAGAAGAAATATTGCGAATTAAAATTTTGAACGGGAAGATGAAAAAGGCAACAAGGGTGATGACAGTGGATTACAAAGAGATTATGTGTGTGTGTGTTTTGGAGGAGGGGGGAATAAGGCAGACAGGCAGACGGATGATGACCAGACAGACGGGGAATGACGACAAGGAGAAAGAGAAAGGAGAGAGAGAGGGAAGAGAGCTTTCTCCTCGATGCCAATCCTTCAGTTCCTCTACCCATCCATAATCCTTGACCGATTTAAAGATGCACGTGAGAGATGCTCTTTGGTTGTTGTTGCGTGTCTTTTGCGGAGAGTGATTGTGCGAGTGGTTGAGATGCATTCTCCAAAAAAACAAAAACCCTTTAAATTTGTTAGGAGTGTTTTATCGCAAAGAAAAACTTGTTCTCATAAAAAATTCATCCTCGCCTGTAAAATGAGTTTTGCGAACCATTACAATCTGCAGAGAGTGCGGTCGAATATTTTCTCGAATTAATGAGCCGAGAGAAGTGAAAGCAGATGAGCAAAAAAGTGAATCAGCTCTGAACGTGCCGGAGAACGTTGTTCAGTGACAGTACGTCACCGATAGGTCACCGGGAAACCCCAGTTTTCACCCGCCACCACCAATCACCCTCCGGCCATCTCTCCCCACCCTCAAAGTCTCCTCGTCGACTACGAGTTTGACGACTTTAACGTTGAGCATGGCAGGTATTAGGGAAAAGCAGATGTGAGCTCTGCTAGAGTTTTCTAAGGGAAAAATGAGTGAGTAATCAGCACGCACTTGCAAAAGAAGCAAACAGGTATTTTACTGGGTGATAAACTTTTTTCTTTATCTCACTTAAATTAACTTAGCAGTAATAAAAATAATGGTAGTCATCGCATTGGTAGTGATGATGGTGATGAAACATCAAAGTCGCGGTTAGACAGAGCCGGGTGCAGATATGTCGTTACGAGCTAGATGGATGCTTCGCTGTCCAAAAAAAAAAAAAAAAAAAAAAAAAAGAGAGAGAGAAAGGGGAAAAAATCAGCAACATCTCTGCTCTCTCCCAGAACTTCGATTCAGACTTCACGATGCATTGGCTTTGTTTGCAGTCGATCTTCTGGTGGAATGATTAAAGAAGCTAATCCAAATGCTCTCCATTCATCTTACAAAAGATAACAAATAAGATTATTTGTCAGCAAAACAGCACGCAGTCCTCGCTGGTTATCTAAAGAGCATGTGTGTATGTGTGTGAAACAGAGAGAGATATGAAGGACGGAGACAGATCAAAGGAGAGAAGGAAGGAGTTTAACCATGAAAATGTGAAGTTCACATTAGAACGCAAGAGAATTAGCGTATAAGTGGCAAAGAAAGAGGGAAGATGCAAAATCATCCTAGACTACACACTAGGGACAGGAAAAGCACCTCTCTCTATCAGTGGGGATATTCACTTACTCCGAGGTAGCCATAAACGTCAGTCACACCCGACCTGCACCGCGCGAGATCCTGCCTCTCACGTTACCCGGGGCGGGTATGTGCTGATCGTGTTACTAAGGTAATGGCCTCCCTCGACAACGGTGTCGGCCTCATACCTCACACACCCCACAGGATCTAGTGACTCTGACAGTAAACTTTCTGCCCACAGATCTTCACGCTCGAAAGATTCATCTTTTCCTTTGTCTGTTACTCTGTCAAAATTTTGGACACAGCAGTTAGTGGGGGAAACCGCATTCTTGGCAACCTACAATCACGGAAGGGGGTGTGGCAGGAAAGGAGGAGGGGATGGGGAGAACACCTTCAGGGTTGGGCGGCTAGTGCGCGTGCCTTAGCTATGCAAAGAAAATAAGCAAACAAAACATTAAAAAAACATAATATGCCTGGAGAGCGCGTACACAAGCTCCTTGCCAAAGATTCACACGGTGTTTCGTGCGACCTTCAGCACTCTACTCAAGAAAGTTATTAATCTTAGCTCTAAATGGTTGCTCGCTTTCCTTGTATTGTTTCTGAGACTTAAAAAAAAAAAAACTCGCGGTGTAACAGAAGTGTCTCTCCATTCCTTCTCACTCTAACAATTAGCAGCGTTTTATTCCATGTCATCATATTGAAGTGTTTCACCCTGAGTATCACGTGATATGCAAATGAAGTTGCTACCCTTTCTGAGCACGCACATATCTAGTTTGCTCTTTCTCTCCGTGACAACTGTTTGCTGGACTAAGCTGCTTGTCCGTGATATAGCTATAGTTGCTAGTTTGACCATTCCCACCTACAGTGTTTGTACGAACTACACATACATGCATTCTGTTCCCGCTGGTTCCCAAAAGTTCCTCCTCAATAAGATCTCAGTATCTCCATCCACACAATTTTCATGTTGCCTCTTTCGTTTTGTCAGTCTGCTTCAAGTCTCGTCTTCTTCGTTTTGCTCGTGAGCCTTTCACTCTGCTTGTGTCGTATACCAAGTTCTGGAAATTCCATTTAAATATTTACATTCACCCTAACGGAAAACGAACCTCTCACAGAGGGGAGGAGAAAAAAAAACAAAAACCACCCCAGAATGTGCTTCTTAAATCCTGCTAAATGGGCAACTGTCAGATCGGCGTAGAATGGTCGCCGATCCTCTCTGATTGGCCAAATCAGAGGAGACGCGGTAAATACGCCGCAGAGCCGGAGGTTGCAGCCATAGCGTCGAATGTCTGTTGAGGGGATAGAAAGGATTATGATGTCGTCGAGACGTGTTGAACACGACTCATCCCATTAGGCTTAGAAAGCAACTGTCGGGACAGGAGACACTGCATGGCTGCCAAACGGAAGGGAGGCAATAAGCAGCTTCTGGTTAAGAGAGAAATAAGAAACAGATGACTGATTTTTTTTTATATGAACAAGAAACCAGATTTTTCAAAAAAATGAAATGCTTAAATAAAACCTTTTTCTTGTTAAAATGATATCACCTAGATTGGTCATGAAGCAATGTTTTCTTTTTAACAAAGAATACGCATAAGATAGAAGGCCGCAGGTCAAAAGATGATGAAGATCAAAAGAAAGGCTGTTGTTGAAGACCTAAACATATAAGAGGAATTAAACTCCATAGTTAACAGAGCGAATCTCTCAGTCATAACATACTTTAGATAAAGATTAAGGTGGGGTCACTGTTACCCATACTTTATGCTATAAAGGAATACCTAAAGGCTCCTCGAAGCCCTTGGTTTTATGGACAAATTATGATCGGTCGGGCATTGAGGTTAGGTCGCAGACGGAGGGTCAGCTTGAGGCCAAGTACATCTCCAACTGACTTTCATTGCCTGTCTGGAGTCAGGGACAAAAGCGGAACGAGGACCTGATCCAATGAAAACTAGTGGCCGGGACCTCGTCAACTGTGTTTGGTATCATTTATCCACCAGAGGAGAGCGGACTTTTTTCACGACTGGCTGTCATGAACTTAACTGTTCTTTTATGTTTGGTCTCCACCCGCTGGTCCTTTGGCCGTGGCGGGCTGAAAGAGTCACTTTAGATGAAGTTACCCGGGTCCCAAGTCAGGTGAATGGCTACAACTCTGCTGCGCAACGACCTCCACAGCGACATGAGCATCGGGGAAGATGTTTCTGGAAGCTACTGAAGCTTCGGTTGTACGTCTCCAAAGACACGCTGATTATATAATGTCTGCTTCTAAAATCATGGAATCATCAAATGGACTGAAAAAAAAAAAAAACACCCCTGGATCTTAAGGAGAGGAGAAGAACGTTTTCTAACAGAAGAAAAAGACTTGCGTAAGGCAAGCAAGACGTGCAATTGATGCTCAGAGGCGACCGAGCATTGTCCCTGCTTATTAAAACAAAACTGATAAAAGGTTTCCGATCACTGTCACAGGGCTGAAAGGGTAGAATAATAAGAGTAGAAAAAGATAAGCATCAACGAGGGCCGAAATCTATGGACGATGTTGTCCAGGTTCTCGGTTTTTATGGGAATGGCGTGTGGTAATGAGGCTGTTTTGATCAGCGCTACGAAAGTGTGCGAAGTAAACGGGAGCCAACGGTTCAAGGGAAGTAACCATTCACCAATTTAAGTTGCTTTCCGCTTCGTTAGAATAGCTTCCCTTTTGTACGCCAACGCGCTGCCTCGCCTTGTCTACATCGCCGGGGGCGTGTAGTGTACACTACCGGTAGTGGTTAAAATACTCGCTTGCCACCATTGCAGCGAGAAACTAAGGGCTCAGATCTCGTCTCAGGACACTTGTCCGCAGGACTGGTCATCAGAGGTTTTCTCTGGTTGCCCCCCTTACAAAAGATCCGAATTCCTCCCTTCACCCACATTCCTACCCCCCACCCCCCCACGTTTCAATTTTGATGAAAGTCATCCCCTTACGGGATCGTTATTTTCACCTTGACCTCGGATGTCTTGTGGCTACTTTCTTCTCTGCTGCAGAAAGCTTTTATCACCTCTATGTGCTGATAAATTGGATCATTTTCCTACTTACATCAATTGTTTGAGAGGGTCACCTCCTTTTCCCCCACTACCAGCAATGTTCCAAAGATTATTGTTTAATGCTAAATATGATGCACAGTCATATTCTTATGGTTTCAAACAAAACTGAAGATGAGTCATAAGAAGCCTAGATTTATGATCTGCAAAAATTTCTTGAAGATTATAAAGACAAATCAGCATTCATGATGCTCTGAGCCTGCCATAGGCCAGGAACGTCATACTATATTACCAATACTGTTTATTAGACATGGATTCAATCTGGTTGGATCACACACACAAAAAATTCTGGATGCACTCAGTCATTAGCATACAATATACTTTTATCCAGTTTTGCAGTTATATGACGGAGAAACGTATTGAGCAATGTGATTGGTTCTTTTTTTAAATTGTTTGCAAAAGCATCAGCACAACTGTTCAGCACATTTCGATTGACTCATTTTTCTCAGCCATTTACTCACAAAATAAAATTATTTTCTTCAAAAAAGACATTTGAAGAAGAAAAATGCCAGAAGGAAAATGCAAAATGATTAAACTGTAAAATTTTTCAATTTAGCCTTCTTGCATTTCCCCCCTGGCATTTTTCTTCAACTGAGCAGCTAGGTGATTTTTCCTATATCTTTTCCCTGAACTTTAATTTCCTTTCTTAGGGAGATATGGGGTACTATCTTCTGCATTTTGTTAACAATTTGTTTCCAGAAACAAAGAAGTGCCAATGTCCAACTGATTTGGAGTGCAAATGAGAATGGTGTCCTCAAAACTGGACAAAAATGTATATTATCAAATGAAGACAAGCAATCAATGTTAAGCACTGAGACATCTTTATTTCTTTTTATCTTCACCTCTTGTCATTCTTAAGTGTTGTAAACACTGAGCAGAATCGTCCTTTGTACTGTAAGCTTTGAAAAGATGATGCCTGATTTTAAGAAATCAGTCAGTCATGGCTTGTGGCCCAGTGAATGCACCTGTTTGATCATAAATTCTATACAACACCCAAAAAGCCGCAAACTTTTAGTAGTGCTACACAGCTCACCACCACTGCAGTAGTCTTGTTAGATACTGCTTTCTTACAACACAGTCCTGCAAATGAGATATCTTTCTGGACACCGGGTCCAAAATACACCAACATACATCTCAAGAAAGCCAACAGCAGTATTTTCAAAAACAATGAAATGATATGAAAGTATAATTTCTAACACATTCTTTAC
This sequence comes from Pomacea canaliculata, assembly GCF_003073045.1. Taxonomy (NCBI): domain Eukaryota; kingdom Metazoa; phylum Mollusca; class Gastropoda; order Architaenioglossa; family Ampullariidae; genus Pomacea; species Pomacea canaliculata. The sequence goes on along the minus strand of NC_037592.1, from coordinate 31,424,979 downwards.
CCCCTGATATTCAGCCTTTTTTATAACTTTTAACAGCATGCTGAACACCATACTGGCAGCCTGTTACCTCCATGATCATATGTTTTCTATAGTGCTTTTAACCACAGAAAGGACAGTTTCCACATTTTAATTCCTGTAATTTACAATAACAATCTCTACGGTGTAGAAGTTTTCTGAAAAGTAGTCTTTTCATGCAAATATAAAGTGTACAGATGAATTATTTTTTCATGACCATAACATCATAAAATTTTTTGTACTTTTGTTGTAAAACTAAAACACTTTCTTAGTTATTTCTACTGTCCACAAATACAAAGCTCAAATACAAAGCATGAATATTCTATATTCCCCTCTTTAACCCTATACACCATAAAAAGGTAAAAATGACTTCTACATCAATAAGGAATAAAAAAAAAAAAACCCAAAAAAGCACGGGAATTTACGGGAAAAAATCCCAAGGTCTATACAAATATTTTCTGGTTCGGCGATGATGATTATCCTTACTCCCCAGCTCTCCATCTGGAAAAAAGAGATGAGGTTGCCAAACACATAAGCTACAAACACTCCAACATTTTTTTGTCTGATATGACACAACCAGTTTTTTTTAAAAAAGACATCACACCTTGAAGAATGTCTAGCCTGGTGATAGCAAACTGTGAAGGCCGCAAGACATATCTTTAATCAGTTGCAATGGATAAAAGCCAAGGTTTCAATGGCACAATATACCAACTTATGAAGGGTGTGAACACTTACGTACAAAGGCTTATAAGATGCATGAATTGGATAATCTCATAAGATAAAGAGAGGAAATTCCTTACCGTCTTTCTGAACTCTATAGTTCACATTCTCCAAATTGTATATTTTTAGAAATCAGATGTAAAAACAAAATTAACAAAGGGTGGGGGGACTGGTGTTTTACACTGAGCCAGCAACTAAGGCTTTATCACGACAAGACAGCCAGCCCTGTAAACAGATGCCACATGCAAAGAAAGAACAGCGTGCCCGAGACAAAAGCTGAACCCATTACAGCCAACCTTCACTGTATTGGTGACAAACCCTTGAGCCACTGGACCTCCAACAAAATTAACAAGATCTGCTATAAAGTTATTCAGCTTGAAAACATTGTTTAGGGAGCCATATAAGAAATATATCAACACATTCTTTCACTGTTATAATATAAAAGAATAATAAAACCATCCAACTGCCACCAGCTTATAGCCATGTTAACCTCCATGTCAGGAAAAATAACTAGGCTATCTCCCCTTCCTGAAGAGCTCTACAGATTATCAGCATTATCAATCCTAAACGATCTAATCTTGAAAAATTTGTTTTCCCCCAAAGAAGCTGACAACTGCAGAGTGATTATGGAGAACTGATATAAATAACTATCTTTAGCTTATTAAATATGCATTTGGACAATAAAATTGACTGCACACATTTTGGTATTTTAACAAATACAAATTATAAATGACAGTTATGTGTCTACCATGATTACTCAGAACAGGAAATGTAAATTAAAAAAATAAACACAAAAAAGACAATAACTAATGTGTACTTTATGAAACTACTTTCTTTGCTCTTAATGATGTATTAAATATTTTACAAATCACTATAACTTACATGATAACTAGCAATTTAGGTGTATCCTTTAAAGTTATGCATCGTTGCAAAGTCCTACTCTACCAGATAATAAGTGACTAAAATGAAAGGCATTACTGATGGGTGTGGGGGGTGGAAAAATCTTTCTTCAAACTATCAACTATAGGAAGATGGAAACTGAATAATAAAAATGTTAAAGTAGCATTGACATGCTTATAATGCTGTATATGACTGATAGGAAATTTCCAAGAGCTTTTATTTTCTAAACAATCACACACAAATTAAGACCAATGATTACTGACCAACATGCACATTAAATGATGACACTGATGTCACAGCAACAAGCCACTCTCTTTTTATCACAGGCTTTTTTTTATATACCTTGGATTATATTCTGTAAGGACATGGTTTTCATACAATATTTACCTTTTGTAATTCAGATGTCTTCATCATTACATTTGTAATCAGCCCAAACAGATTTATATAAGAGCAGAACCATCCACTAAAACATAGCTGAATATCATAAACAGAAGGGGAAAGACACAGGGGGAAAAAAAGAGAAATGTCAAATGTATTTACTTCTGATCATGAAAACAAGGAACCAATGAGGGCTTTAAGTTTGCTAATCACAACAGCAAAAAATTTGACGGACTTAACAAAAATGAAATCACTGTCTAAGCTTCCCGAACTAGTTTAAAGAACATAAAAAATAATGCCTTAAAAATCTGCTGTTTCATTCCAGTCTACGGGTAAAATATGGAGTTTGCTGGATTGCACTTTTATATTCCTAAGAGAAAATGCTGCAGTCTGGTTAAGATTGTCACAAGTCTATGGATCACTTGCTAAAAAAGATGATAATTGCCAGCATCGACAATTATGACTGCAGCTAAATTTTTTTAAAAGCAATTTTGTTTCTTGTCAACAGATTTAACTACTCACATGTACCACATTCTCTACAAAAACACTTACAATAGAGTTTCGCCTGGTTTGCAGGTTGTAATGACAAGCATATCTAATGAACCTTACTTCAGAAAGGAATTATTTTAATTATTTCCATGAAGCCCAAAGTTTTGATAATTGGACAAAAGAAACTGGACAATAAACTGATATACATAGTTTTGACACCTTTTTTTCATAAACACTTCTCTATACAGACAATGCTAATCACCAGACAACAACAAAACTATGAAGAGGTGTGAAGATGGAAGGCTAACATGTTTCTCGTCAAAGCCTGAAGTAACATAAGGATTAACAATGAGATCAGTGTTTGATCCTTTTTTTCCTGTCTCCCATTTTTCTTGCTATTAGATCTTAATAAATTCAGCTCATTTATGTTGTTAATGCTTTCATACACTCACATATTTACTTCATCTCAATTCTCAACCAGCACAAATAATGTCAATTAATATCATGTTCATAACACTTGCAAGCATCAACATCTGCTTTCTTTGCAGTCACAAATGTCAAGGAATATATAAAGAAAAAGTCCACACTTTTTTTAACAGTAAGCATAAAAAGGTTGCATTTAGAAGTGGCTTTTTCACTTCATTTACAAATAAAAAGGACAGCAACACAAGAAGGAATTAAAAAGAAAAAAGGAAAAGTGAGACAAAGATTCCACTGGTTTTGAACAGACTTAAATCACATCATGTCATTGTTTCTTACAAGAAACTTTTACATGCAATATCACTGATGAAAAGGAGGGAAAAGGTAAGAGGACCTGCAACTACCAAGAAGTATTCCAACATTTCATCTTTGGACTTTTATTTTAAAAGTCTTTGTGAATTCCTTGGCCTCAGCCTAGGTATGCATGTCATGATTCTTTATATTAACAAAAGACATTTCTTTGTCCATTTTCTCTGTTCTTTATTATTATTAAAATGTCACCACTTCCTCAAACATTGATTTCACAATTCCTTATTGTTAAATTCCAGTTGTAATGCATCATAATTTCACACAACCTGTCAACTGGATTGAAATTTGCTAAGGATGTCAAGTCAGTGAAACACCAAAGAGTTAAGGTACTGCTACTTTCACAACTTATGCCTACATCTAAACAAGTGACATCAAGGCAAAAGGAACTTATTTTCTGAATAAGACACTTAATTGCCCTGACAACAGATACAAATCAAATTTAGGGGCATTTTTTTTAAATCTTCTCAGAGAGAAAGCGCTGAAAGCACATTTTCACACTGGAAATCACCAGCTGTAAGTTTATTCCAAGATCCTGCAAAGTGATTTTTTTACTTTTCTGAAGCAAGCATAGGCTCCCAGCATCCACAGCAAAAGAAGGCAATTGTGTCCACATCCAAATGTCAACCATCTGACCATGGTGTACATCAAGAACAAAGCAGCAATTTGCACTAGAATTACTTGATGCATGTTAAAATGCCGCATTCCTCACACAAGCAAGAAAGCGGTAGAAGAATAAATTAAACTGGCACTTTCTGTCAGAAGCAACCGTCTCGCCAACTTTCATCAGATCCCTGGGATGAAGGTGGTCGTGGAGATGGGATCTGGGACCTTGACAAATAATGGAATAAAAAAAAAACCAAATAAAAGAAAAAGCAAGTTATATCTGATAATGTTTCTTCCTTGTTTTAAAAACAATACTGAAGAACCAGAATATCATAAAGGCTATGAAGGAAATTTTACATAATTTAATGACAACAGACCGTCACATGCTGACAATGTGAATTGATTGTATGTTGGAAAAGTTTAAAGAATTAAAAAGCACATCATCAATCTTTGAGGTGAGATGTCCAAATGCTTGAATTACTGCAATGGCATCTTAATTTCACAACATAATATGAACAAGCAATGCACAAGCTTGTGCTTGTCCATGAAGAAGATTTGGCATTTTGTATTCTGTATACATACCTTGTTTCCCCAAAAATAAGCCATAAACTGATTTTTTAGGATTCTGATAAGCCCTACTCAATATATATATGCCCTTGTTAAAGATTATCAGCCACATAAACAGATTCTGTTCATCTGCTGAAATATGATGAATAATAATGTTAATGTATAAATAACATTACTATATTACTATAATCACCTTTGGATGAGAGGTATAAGCTAATGTACAAATAGAGTCGCAAGAAATTGAGGCTGGAATTTAAGTATGGAGAAATATGAACATGTTCCAGAAGAAAATGACAACTGTATTAGAATAAGTCCAGACTTTTGTACAAAAAAATAAGCTGAAAGTAAGAGTTAACACCTCTTTTGGAGCAAAATTAAAGAAGTATCTGATTCGAATCTCTATTTTGTTACTTTTCATGCACTAAAATCTTTAAAATAAAGCAGAGTATGGAGATATGTTTATTTGGGTGGACAGGTTTAGTTCCTCACTAAGTTTGGCAGAAATATTCCTTTCATCTACAGAAGTTAGCAGACTATTTTTGGTTGGCATATGACTGTAGTATTTTATCCATTCTACAATATTACCAGTAGATCCAAATGAAAACAAAAATACTAGGCACATAAAATTGTGACACATCTCTGCTATGCAGCATGCATTTTTGTTGTCACTAGTAAGAAAGAGATAGAGAGGGGTGTCACTGGCAAAACTGAAATTTTTATCTCCCCCTTCACTCAGAACATTGTGCCCTCCATACCCTCCAAAATCTCTTGCTGAACATGAGTTCTCAATCTGTCAATCTGACATGGAGAATACACCTTTTCAGTATTTCTCTTCACTGATGCTGTGCATGATTAAGCTTGACTCAAATCAAATGATATAAAACTGACAGAATCACAACTGGAAATGTTAGCAGCAGACATTAACCTAGGTACTATGGTAATTACAAAAACAGAAACAAAGATGAAATTCTTGACAATCAGTTAACTAACCTTCTTGGTGTGGGCAAGGATGTCCGACTGCCAGAATTGCCAGCAGGCCGAGGAATAGATCGACGTGGTGTAGGTAAATTGCTCCTCTGAGGAGATACTCCTCGTGCTCCTGCAGCACCCTGCCATAATCCACCCATAGCTGGGGAAGCTGCTCGATAACCAGGAGCAGGTAGACGCGCATTGTTGCGACCATCTGTTAGAAAATTGAGATCATCTGCACTACCTGCAGATTGGTGCTCAAGACTGGAGTCACTGGAGTGGATGCCAGGCTGAGGGTACTGCAAGCGTGACATGTTGGGCATGCTTCGACGTATATGGCCAGATTCTAGTAAAGATAGAAACGCCCAGTAAACCAGTGGAAATATAACTAAGCCAGAGCTGCTAATAGTATGCTTAAGTAAACCATGTCCAGTGATAAATTTTCAACTTTCCAATCTACTCTTCACTTCTGTGTTACTATAAGGTAATTATTTATAAGTTTTAAAACACGGGGGGGGGGGGGGGGGCCACCAAAATTTATAAATGGCACACCTATATTTTACTGTAAGAAATCTTTAAAGACCTGCATTAAGTATTTTTATTTTATACATAATAAGGAAAATATGATCTTTTAATTTTTTTAAAGTTTCAAATCAACCCAAACTTTTTTAAAATGCCATGCAATTAGAGATGACTTTTCCTTCTCCAGATATATAACAAAAACTAAACCACAATGCCTTCCACATTTTGTTCTTTATACTTCTTACAAGGGTTCTTTGTGCAAACTTACTGACCTTACAAATGCCAAAAAAGTAAAAAAAATGCAAAGTACAGGTTTGTGCTAATAGCAGATTAACAGAATCATTGACAGAATAGCTGAAAAATAAATGTCTGTAGCAATGTTGACCAGCTTTGACAATGCTGACAGGTGCAAAACTACTGAAACCTTGTTGCTTCTATGAAACAATTATGTCCAGGACATTTTGCAATTCCTATAAAATGGTAATATTTGGAAAGGGGTTTAAAACTCAAATCAAACTTTGTTGTCTGGCCGAGGAAGTCCAAGACAGAAATGTTTCTTTTGCTCACAAGCCCAGCCACAAATACAAACATAATTGAGTATATATACACACACACAACATAATGGGAAGACATACATACCCATACAAGACATTCAACACGCGCACACCTAAACCTTCTCACACATACACGTGAACCTCCTAAGAAGGATGCCAGGTAATATCGTAGACCTATGAGTCCTTGTGTCTTTTATTAAGGGTGGTGATGGTTGCTGGCATGAAGAACCTTTGGTGGGGAGTTTTTTCGCACACGTGGCACTTTATAGCACCTGCTTGAGGGCAACAGCTGAAATTTGGGATGGAGAGGGTGTGTTTGATCCGAAATGATGTTATATGTCATCTTTCTGACTGCATGAAGGTACAAGTCAGAAAGTGACAGCTATGATGTATCAATAATTTTTATTTGTCTGCTAGATGACTCTGGCCAGCCTTGCCTTGTCTTTGACAAGGAGGTGACCATACCAGGTAGTGATGTTAAATGAGAGAATGCTCTCAACAAGAGACCTGTAAACAGTTTCCAGCACCACAGAGCTGACATTGAAGCTGCAAAGTTTCCTCAAAAGGGGCAGTCTATGGTGGGCCTTTTTGTACACTTGGTTCATGTGATCTCTAAAGGAGAGCCTTCATTCTATCAAGGTACTCAAATCTAGCCGCCCTCTGTACCTGCTGTCCTTTAATTTGGTTTGGTGGGGAGAGAGGGGTACTGCCATCTCTTCCATCGTGTGCTCCCCCAAAGGCCATTTCCTCCTTTTTTTTTTCAACGTTTAGCTCCGGAAAGCTGCAAACCAGTCCTCCAGTTCCCCTATGCGGGCCAGGTAATGTGACAAGCTGCTCATCTTTGATGCAACCCACAAGGGCCATGTCATCTGCATACTTTACAAGTTTGAGAATAGCATTGTCTATGGTGATCTCATTTGTATATGCAGAGAATAGGATAGGGGAAAGTACACATCCCTGAGGAGTACCCATGTTGAGGATCTGCTCGTCCAACAGAATTATTCCATCCATTGACAGATTTACCCTTTTAGACAAGCCAGACCCTACAGTACTTGTCAGTGGAATTCTGAGACCCACCGTCTGCGGTCAGTCCTTCAGGAATGATTGTAGCCATAGAACTAGATTGGTGTTTACATCCAAGTCTAGTAGACACTTTAAAAGGTGCAGCTGGACCACATTGAAGGTGCTGGAAAAATCCATGAATAGGACTTGAACATAGGAGCTAGAGGTGTCCACGTGTTGTAAGATAATATCTAAAAGAGTGAGAGTGGCATCAGACAAAATTGTAGGCAAACTGCAAAGGATCCAGATGATCAGCTATGGTGGAGGTTATCAAACTTCCCACAACCCTAACCAAACACTTGGCCACAACAGACGTGAGAGCCACAAGTCGAAAATCTTTAAAGTCTGTAGCATTAGGCTTCTTTGGCTCTGGTATTATTGTTGATAAGCGCCATAAGCAGGGAACACTGAAAGAGTCAAGGGAAAGCTGGAAAAGTCTGGTAAAAACAATATCTAGCTGACTAGAACACTCTTTTAGAACCTTGCCTCTCCTGTTATCAGGTCCAGGGGCTTTACGTGGGTTAACATGAGAGAGAATTCTGATGACATTTCCCTCACAGACTGTGACAATGGCTGCCGACAGTGAAGAACAGATATGATCTACTTCCTAGCTGAAGTCTCTCATGTCAAATTGTAAAACAGAAAGTTTTGAGCTCATTAAGAAATATGAGTGGGTCAGCGCACTTTACTCTTTGTTTCTTTTGTTCTCCACCCATCATGGTGTTCAGGCCCCTCCATTCTTCCCTTGCGTTGCCCTCGCTAAGTCACTTTTCAACCTTCTTTCTGTATTCCTACCTAGATGTTTTTGCCTTTGCCCTTTGCCTTCTTTTTCTTTCACATTTTGTTTGTCTCCCTGCATAAAAGCTATTTTCTTTTCATTGAGACAGTGTTTCAGCTCTTTACCCAGCCATGGTTTGTTATTGGGATATATGCAGATCTTTTTTGGTAGGTGATGTAAGAGGTGATTGTGTAAGTCACCAATCTTGGCAGCAGCATTTGAAATCTATGTACTAAACATACATATTCCAGCTGCTAGATTGGATAAAATGAGCTTTACTGCTGGTGAAAAACAGTCATAATTTCCTACAACCCATAAAGATTAGGGTGGCAGTTGCTCATTTGTTCAGATGGAGTGAAAATAGTTCATAGGGGTGCAAATACTTGATAAATGTCCTCCTCCACTCCATAGAATGCTGAGGACACACACACAAAAAAAGGACAAACACTGCATACAGTTCCAGTACCTGACCCAGGCATATTGTGCTGCAAAGGTGGATGAGGGCTGTCAGGTGGTGTACCATTGTCTGATCCGATGCTGTTCCTGTGCCGACCAATATATCCCCCTTCATCTGTACAGAGAACACCCCTAATAAGTCATCCGAAAATCTGATAACTGTACATAATAACAGGATAAAGGCAGACTGGAAGTGTGATTGTTTATCTAAACTTAACTTGAAGCCATGTCTTAACTGAGCATACCTAATTGGTCTGAACCTGGTTCAAAAAGGATCAGTGATGATTATCAATTCCAGTTTTTTCATTAACTAAGAAGAACCCTGCTTTAAGGTTCAGTTTGAACTAAGGACAGAAATTGGCTAAGGGTTGAAAAAGACCTTACAACGTGCTTTAGAAACCTTTGCTTTTAAGCAATTCCTGTAGTTTTATATTAAAGAGTCAAAGTATGCTTAATGGTAGTAGCAGTGCACTTCTAGGGAGTGCCAAAAGGTAACATCATGGTTCTTAATACCTAACAAAATAAACATTTATGTTAAAATATTCTCAGTCAAAAGTCATGTAAATATTATTTAAGTGTAGACTAATTTATAGATAATATGAACTAAATAATGTAGTAATAAACAACAGTGCAAGACCCATTATGGAAAATCCTATGCTACGGTGTATAGACAATACAAAGCAAAAAATCTTTTCATTGCTGAAACATGCACTTTGGCTTTTTCTTTTACTTTACCACTAAAGAGGAAAAACTAATAGTTGTCTGCAACATCCTTCACATGGTCTAGACAAATTTAAAAACAGAACCTAGATCGCCGATTATCAAGAAACCAGTTATGGTTGACTGACTTTGAATTAAGAATAATCTATGGTAAAGATCTATTAAGACTGCTTACAGAAAGAATTAGGGTTATTTGCTCACTTGTTTCCTGCATCTTGACTAATATTTGACAGCAATGCTTAAAATGTGGCATTAAAGTAGATCAAACAGTAGATCAGCTAGCATTGAATATATCAGTCTTCTTTCAAGTAACATTATGTATATTTTGCAACAACAAAAAACTTGACTTAAAATTTTTTTTATCTGAACTTTCCTTTAACTAAAGAAATAAAAAAGTAATTAAGCATAATACTTAGGTAAAAATACAATTTAATGTAAGCAAATAATCAAATATAAATAAGGTGGTCACAGAAATTAAAAATGGCAGAACAAGAAATATGAACAGATCCATTTGAAAACATCCACGCATCATCCTGAAGTCTCTGATATTAACCTCCTCCTGTGCATGGTGATATTTTTTTAAGGCACCTATCTCAAGAATAGAGGAAGTATAGAAGTGCTAGATTTGGGAAAATAGCATCTCACACTGAGTTTTATCTACAAATTAGGGGAAAAGTTGTATCCCACTAGTCATTTAACATACGTCTCAATGAAAAAAGAAAAAATCAAAATGGGTTTGACTTCACGATGAAATTAACAACTTTGTGTGATGAATGGATTACCAAGTTTCACTAAATGAAATTTAGGTTAGGGTTAGATTTTGCTTTTAAAGCTGTTTCAGCCTGCAATATTTATTGCTTCATCAGCACGTCTTTTTATGTTAAAAACACAAACTTTAGTTTATAGTTTGCTGCCATGACCACATAATAATAACAATGTGCCTTGTTGTTGGAATTTAGGGACTGCTGAGGTAAAGAAAAAAGAAAGAGAGATCCTTACTGTCAAATCTTCCAGGGCTAGACCTGTTAGAGCCAGATGGAGATGCACTGTTGTCTGTATCACTAGTATAAGATACTGGTTTGTTGCGGGAGGCTGCATATAGAAAAACTCTTCACGTCAAACATGCTCTTATTTTTTAAAAAGTAAATAGACATTTACATCTGCTAAAACAAATCTGTACCTACAGAAAAAATGAGCTAGAATTAGTTATAAAAAAAAAAAAAATTAACTGGAAAAGCCAAACAAAATTGTTATTTTCTATGCTCTTCTTACATTTTCTAACAAAATGCTGATAAAATTTTTGATCACTCAAGCAATATTTAGCATAAAGATAAATTTACTTTCTTCTAATCCCATATAAACCTATGAGGAAGTTACAAAATATTCCGACTTTTTGACAAAAGATTTGAAATTCTAAAAATTACTTCTCTTTGGAGAACTGTATGTTGCCATGCTTTGTCGCAAACCTGGAGATTAGAAAACAACATTCTGGCAAAAATATAATTATATACCGAAAAGATCATAATATTTTTGATGGCAAGTAAATCATTTTGTCCTGTGCTCCTGTATTAAAAGGAAGTGACTTAATAAAATTCCAGACAAAGTAAGCACTTAAGACATTTTTATATTAGTGTTATAATTTGTGCTCACTTTCTTCCTGCTGCTTTGCAAGAGTCTCCACATCTGTAACCTCATGCCTGTGCACACCTTCATCGTCTCTGTCTCGGTCTGGAAGCAAGTGTGCTGTGCGATCATGAGATTTTCTCGAGCGACTAAATGTCCCAGAATCAATTCCTTTGCCTCCTCCTGAAGTTTATGACAAAAGATAGTGAGTTAGCTTTATTCTGTAGTCAAAAAAGGCACTTGGATAGTTTCTGATCAGAGGAGAGTGCATGTGCACACATGCAAAAGTTTTGTGTTTTTTTTTTTTTTTAAATACCTATCCCATACTTTTTTAAGGATAGTAGCAAATTCGTCGAAAACATTGAAAACAGACTGCTTCATCCAGCTCATTTCTTGTATGGTCCTTCAGCAAATGGAAAGTGATGTCCCTTCACCTAACTTGCTCAAAGGTGACTCCTCCTCTATCTCACTTTTTTATGTGTCCATTGATCTGTATGAAGTTTTGTGTCTAATGTTCATCAGTTCATCTGTTATGATACTTGTTATGTTTCTGGATGGATTTCTGTGTCTGCGCCACTTTTCATCTTTTCATGTGCCAATTTATTTCTACTGTCACATCTGCCCATCTTGCTATTATTTAGATTTGAGATCTGGGTATTGGCACTGTTGACTAATTGCCTCCCTTCAGCTGCTTCAAAATACTGAGCTATGGCAGCAAGCTTTGTGTGTAATACAGGCCAGTCTGCAATGACTGACATCGTGTATCTCCAAGAAGCTCAGCGAAATATGCTGCTCAGACTAATCTGACTGATGTTGATGCTGAAAAAGGCCAACTTGTTTTTGAGGCCTTTGATCTGACTGCTGTACTTAGTCTTATGTCCGCACTTCCCCATGACCTGACTACTTATATCTTTTTTAAAACTAGTAGCTGTTAAAGTTTATAGATTTAATAGTGACAAGAGGCTAAAGAGAGACAAAAGTCATGTAAGACAAATCAGTAACAAAGCATTGTGCTTGTTTCAAATCTCAGCTGTCTGATTCTCCACCAGCAAGTCAGCCATATGACATTATCTTCCCACCACTGTCAGAAAAAAAAGGTGATGGTCACTCTAAACATCAATGAGTCATCAGACGTGGTCATCATGCAGTTTGACAGTGTTGCCTGTGCCTATCAGCTATAGACTGTGATAAGCAAAGGTCACAAATATACAGTGATTCTACAAGTTTTTTAAGACCAACATCCATTTCTTATTAGGTTTGTGTTTTTTTCTTTTTAGTAAAGTGATTTGAGCCAGCCTTAAATGGTGGGAAAAAGCGCTATAAAATGAACACATTATAAATTGATGTATTTATTTCCAAATGCATGCATTATTTTTGACGCTTTAAAAAAAAAAAAAAGGAAACTGGGGTAATCTATAAAGGTGATAGATCATGATAAATTAAGATAAATAAATCAACCAGTGCAATCACTCAGTCAACATGTTATGTCAGCATACCAGGCATATACAGCAAAGACTGTCGCTGCGTTCGACTATACTGCTTGGACTCATCTGTGGATCGACTAAGGCGTGAAGATTTATTGGGTGAGATATAGGTACCAAGAGCCGGGGTGCTTGAGCTCCGATTCACTGAAAACAATAGACAGACATCAAGTAATGAGAGACAGAGGAGGCAAAGACCTTACAGAAGATTGCACCAGCTAGATGTGAATAATCAGTCAAATTGTTGCACAATATTATAATTTGATGTTTACATGTTACCATTTGTGCAATTTAGAACTCCCAGCATTTTTATTTAGTGACTAATAAGTTGTGTAAAAGATACTTAGCTCATTTCATCTTATGCTTCCTGGGGAATGAAAAGTCAGCTTGACATGGAAGATAAGGAAGAAAATATATCAGACAAAAGCAACACATTTATCCATTCTCCCTCTTAGTACTGAGCTGACTCCCATGACACTGAGCCTGGCTACTGTGGGGGTTGCTGCTAAAACAATACAGACCACCATATTTATCCCAAGGTGAAATCAGGTATGAGGAAATGAACCATCAACAAAAGGGTTTCCTTTAGAAACATAAAAGCTACAAATGCTTCTATTAATTAATTTTCTCTCATTCCCTCTGTATGTCTCTCCCTCCCTCCATTGTCAATTGGTATAATAATAGCTTTTCTATAGCCCATTTCCCGGCTGGCAAAATCAATCTGCAAACAATATCTATGTAGACTAGTAGACCCAATAACACAGTTTCCCTATCAGTAGGCTCAATGTGTTGAACACAAATTAAATAAGTAAAACACACATCATTTCAAGGAGCAATATTTCACATCTCTCAAAGTCAAAAGACTCGTCTCTATACTTTTTTGAAGTTCTATGACAACACAGTTGAGAACAGAGTATAATCCTGGGACTGAGAATGTGACAGCAGTCCAAAAACATGCATGAAGCAAGATGCAGAAAGACACCAAATGCATCCATCACCAGATGACATCACTGAATTGCAGAACATGCAGCAAAGTACATGGTTTGCAAATAAGAAAATGAAAAACAGTATGTCCTCAATGCCAGAAAAGTTAAAAGTCTGAGTGAAGGAGGCACAAAGAATCCTGTACGGTCAAAAACCCAATGCAAGATGTCAAAACAAAGAACAGGATGCAGACGTTGTTAGGATGATGTTTATTAGAAGAAATGCCCCAAACAAGCATTAAAGAACACCCCAGAACAGAGGCAAATGGGCCAAAAAACAAAGATCAGCAGGAGACCCCAAAATTTGATGCAGATCAATGGATGAGACAAAATAACAGAGAGCTGTCTTCTTCAGCCAGTTAAAGTGAAGGGATGCAACTGCTTATTCCTCCAGGGAAATCAAGCTTAATCATGAGGCCATTCTCCTATTGGCCACATGCAGAAGGAGTGGAGGTGGGGGTGGTCACCCCTTACCAAATTGAAGATAGTCTAGTCTCATTTTTGTACACGCTCTATAACTAATCACTCTCACACAGGTGGACACATGTGTGCATGAGCCTGCGCGCCGCGCGCACACACACACAAAGAGGGAAATCAAAAGGCTATGGTGGTTTGAAATGCAGCCCGAAGGAAACAGAATAAACAGTTTGCTGGCAGGTGGGAGAACATTTGTGGACAATCTCAAACTAGGTCAGCTTGCACAGCACTTATTTACTTTAGGATGGGTCATGGTAAACTTTGACAGAAATGCACTTTATATTTTCCCCTTAGCAGACACAAGGAAATAGCAATTCTGTAAAGAGTTTCTTAAAGACCATGCTGTTTGTCTTTTGGATCAGTATACTTATTCTGTACTCCACAAGCATATTTCTATGGACTTTTTAAGTCTCTGAGTTCTCATTAAATGCCACTTTCCAAATATTTACTGGTGCCTCCATGACACAATTTTCTTTTATTAAAGTTGTTTTGCTAATCTTTGTTTCTTTTATCTTCACTCTGCAGCTGATGACACTGCCACAGAGACATAGCTTCTTACTATCAGCAAAATAGTACCTCTGTGATTCAACCACATGGTTTATGACAACTAATTATGCCTGTGATAGTCTCCTTTTAATTCAAAGACCTTCACTTAATAATTTCCATTGTTTTTTAACATAAGGAGAAGCTCTGCTAATATTTAAAACTGATTTTTTTGCAATAGGCTAATTTAAACTACAAGGGATAATGTAAGAGTCCTACTGTAATGAGTTGTGGTAGGTCTCATATTGTTTCGTGTACAAATGGTGTCTTGCGTCTGACGTCTTGTGTGCATCATTTGTTCCATGTCACTTGAAGCAAAAAAAGATGTCATATATAAGAGAAAAAGAATTGCTCTAAAAATGGCCAAGTGAGTCGGGGGGAAAAAACAACAGTCTTCGTCTGCCATCTTTATAACTATCTCAGTGACATTCTTCTGAACTTGGACCTCATTGATTCAATTCACCTACAAGTCTCTTCTTGACTGGAACCCTCAGGGGAGGAGGTGAGTTGGGAGACCAAAGCAGACTTGGAAAAGAACATGAGAGAGCAAGGCAAAGGACGTCAGAACCACATGGACCCAACTGAGGAGTGCTGCCCAAAAACGGGTCCCCTGGCGAGGTGTTGTTGTGGCCCTATGCTCCTCGAGGAGTAACAAGGAATAAACTAAACTTACAAATCTCTTCATCTTCATTGTCATCTGTGGGGCTTGTCGAGCGTTGTGTGTGTGTGCAAAATATGTCGTGCATATGCAAGGTAAGAGTACGTTTGTCTTATTACACATGCTAAAGTAGAAATAACACTTGAAGCCAGCTAGTATAATTAACTATTCTTTGTGATTAAGGAGACAACCATTTTTAGTAAATAACATGCAAAAAAATAAGGACGTAAGTGAGCACATATAATTTGTAAGAAAATAATATGTAACTATCGCCAGCCTCCCCCTTTCACTCTTTCAAAAAAAAAAAAAAAAAAACAAAAAAAAAAAAACCCACTTACTTCTAGCCACTTCATCAAGTTTGTACAACAAAGAACGTCGAGCTGATTCAACTTCTGGGCTAGGGTGGTCAAAGTCTTGCCGCACCCATTTATAAAGACTGATGCTTGTCTGCTGAGGGGTGGGAGGCTTTGGAGACGAGTACAGCCTGAAATATAAAAGAAACTTACTTTATCTCTCCAACAGGAATTTTCATTCATTAAAATCATTAAGTAATATTGTGTTTACTAACAGCATTTTACAATCAACAAATTACTATTTATGTACTCATAATATATTTGAGAGGAATCATCATGCATTCTGTTCTTTAATAAGCTATAAACATGAAACTATTCAGGATTAACAAGAAAATGTTTGCACTATGTGATCATGAATAAAAATTAAGCCTGCACTCCTTCTACTAACAGGATATATATATACATCTTCAACTCGAAAG
Organism: Pomacea canaliculata; assembly: GCF_003073045.1. NCBI lineage: Eukaryota > Metazoa > Mollusca > Gastropoda > Architaenioglossa > Ampullariidae > Pomacea > Pomacea canaliculata. Next base: position 31,408,920 of record NC_037592.1, on the reverse strand, counting down.
CATTTCGCATTAGCCACCACATTTAAGATGCCATCATTGAAAATTCATACATGCATACATCTAAGAAGTCAAACAGTTCTGTTTACTGTTTCTGCAAAAGGTCTTAATAAGTCTGTTTCCACAAGTTATTTAATAATTATAATAATTGTTATAGTATTTTTATTATGGGAGAACTTATGGTGTTTACAAAGTGTCTACACATGCAAACACAAAACTTCATTACACACTATAAATAAAAAGAAAAAAAAGAAATTTTTATGCTTGTTTTAAAATATTTGTTGATTAATCTGAATCATTCAATTACAGGAATGAAAGCATTCATAAATATCAATTTTTTTTTAGAACACCAAAAACCAGGCATATAAAGATAATTCATAATGGCTTCAGTCTATAGGCACGTATTGTGCTTTTTTCAAATGTTAATGTCTGTCCTGCTTCAAGAATGTGGAAAAGTCTTTCAACGCTTGGAGAAATAAACATGATCAATGGCTGCATAGTAGTCAAAGTTCTTCTGCAAACTGTTGGAAAATTACACTAGTACCTTTTAAAAAGAGTGAGAGCATCTAAAATAAATTCGAACGGAGCAAAACTCAAAACTGGAAGCGAGTCAATTTCCTTTGAAACAAAAAAAAAAATAAATAAAAAAAAAATAAATAAATAAACGTACCAGCTGTCCTCCTCATCTTTGAGAGAAAGATTATCCACGTCGAGCACATCAACATCCTCAAGTCCTCCTATTGAATCCCGTTCCTTAATGGGTGTAGATGAGCCGTCTGTCTGATGGTTGTTGTTATGACTGACTGGTTTGTCAACTTCGCCATTTGGTAGAGAATCCAAGTTTAGTTTCTGCTTGCTTCTTAATAATTCGTTCTGTTTTTCAAGTTTTTTTACAAGCTCTTGCAATTTTTTTACTTCTGATTGTGGATCAGAAATTGTGTCAGAGAATTCCATTTTCACTTAAGAGGACAGAAAAGCCCGAAATCGTGTCTATTTATCACAGACGAATCCTCCACGAAAGTACGCCGCCATGTTGGTACTTGAAGCGCAGGCGCAAGATCTTCTTCCTGTCCTCAATTTGGTAGTGCAGCGTTGCTGCTGTTGATGCTGCCAGTGCTATTGTAGTCGTCGTCGTTGTTATTGCTCGTGTGTTTGTTTGTTTTTTTAAGGCGTGATGCAGACAAAAATAGAATCTGATTGTAAAACGACAAAAAAGATCAGCATCAGGGCTCTCTCGACTGCAATGTAACATTGTGGCTGGCTAGACAACCATGCACTGAATTATAAAGTTATTGCATATATATATATTATAATAATTTAGAGATCGAGATCCCTTTGTTGGCTTGATCAGACATAAGAACCTATATCATTTTACTTGACTAATAGATACTAGTGTATTGGCAGGCTGTTTCGTGCAAACAGTCAAAGGAACAAAAATGATGAATGAGAATTAACATACAATGCAGCCAGCAGATTTTAAGTACAGATAAACTTTCGCACCAACGATATTCAGCTGCTGTTTAGTGATACATGCAACTCCAGATTGTAATTCTCTTTTTCACAGAACACATCAATATCGTGCGAATACTGGTGCTTGCATTTAAAGTCGCTCACAAATAAAAAAAAAAAAATGTATTCTATTTTAGCCAGTCATACGATCAGTCGCGGAACCCTGATCGACCACGATATATCTGTGATCGCGGAGCCACCACCTTCGTCCAAAGACACACAGAGACTTCAAGGTCTCAATGAACAAATATTACGCCAGTCGCCAGATTGGAATCTACTCTACTAAAAACGAACCGAAATTTCATTAATTACAATATATTCAGCGTTAACGTTGAAGTACATATATAGACATATAAATATGTAAACATAAATATGTACAAGTTTCTATTCTTGAGAATGTGTTATATTCAGAATGTGGGTTAAATTATAACCTTTGTGCGCAGATGGATAGACAAGCATACAAGAATACATTTACATTATTGATCCAACGCCTGTTATGCAGCTAGTGTTTTGTTGTACGCATTATTTGATATACAGCCCATGGTGCGTCGATGGATCCACCGCTTACCAAAGGCTTCTTCCCATAATTTTCCCTATGTCCCTTATATTATTTTCCTTATTCCTCATACACAGACTTAAATATTGATGCTGGATTGCTGACGTATCATACAATAGAAGAAATACGTACATCCGCTTTTTTTTTTACGCGACACTCGCATTTGCCTATGCGCAAAAACCTCAAACTGGAGATAAAATGCACTCATATTCTTTCAAATAATATCATCTATAAACGTTCAAAAACACTTGCATTTACCTGTAATTTACAATGTCACATGTGCGCACCATCATGTGTTAGCTACGGAGTGATTGGATGTATCTAGATAGTGGCATGGTCGAAAGTAAGTCTGTGGTATGCTCGACTAATCATGAGAGAGGACGACCCTCGCAGATGAGGATTGAACATCGTGATAGGAGGAACATCATCGTCTTCGCACTGGGCTCTCGAGGAGGAAAGTTGTAACAGAGACCCGTTCAAGGCTGTTCAGATTTTCTGGAGTCTGGGAATCGTGACTGCTCCAGCACAACTGACTCAAGAGGTGCGTAGAACCCACTCTATCACAGAGTTCACAAACGCTTCATCACCAGTAACTGTTTGTCGAAAACAATAAAGGCTGAGGATGGTAGATATATAAGCATTGGTCCTTGTCAGGCTCGAGGCAGCAGTCCGGCCTAGAGGACGAGAGGGACACGGGGTGGCACACGGCAGTGCCAGAGTCCCTGCGCTCGTGGAAGAAGGCCGCTACGATCGACGGAGTGACACCAACGGATTCTCGGACGTCAGCAATATCGGAGGGCCCTCCACGTGACAAGAGACTTTGTGTGCGACGAGATAAGTGGCGAGTGTATGTTAGACAAGTGTAGTGTGCTGTGTGTATTAGTTAAAATAATTAGTGGCTCACGATATCTGGACTAGCGATAAAGAAATAATGGGACACCTAGAAAACGGGCATATTTGAAATTGTATCATTTTGTAAATTGTTTGAAATACTCTCGATTATTAATAACTTTCTTTAACATACTAAATTGCCTTGTGTTGTTGATTGGGGAAACTGTACGCTGGGGGCTCTGAGTCAATTAAAGGATACTTAGCAATTTAGTATAAGTGTGGGCGTACACGTAAATGTCGGCGTTAGTTGGTAGAGGTGTCGAGAGTGTGATCAGCCCGAGGCATCGGCAATCGCATCCTCTGACCATCTTCGCGTGCTCATTCCCCGGAGTTCATGACAAAGATGCATCCAAGTCCATTCGCAGAAACATGGCAGATGCACAGCAGACATCCTCAACAGCATTACAACAGCGTCGCAGGAGTGGATAAGCTGCACACGATCTGAAGCAGCACACTCGTGTTTGCTAATGTACAAATCCTTCATTAGTTCCCATACAATAAAATACAACTTTATTGATCCCTCAAAGCAATTCAAAGTAGTGCTCGTACTACCAAATATTCTATAGATATACAGGATATAAAAGAGATAATATAAATGTAGATGTTGAAATATAGTGCTACACGTATCTGGTATAGACTTAGCTTGCTTGATACAATAAAAAAGAATCTAGACATTCGAGACAAAATGACCGAGAAAACTGCTCCTCATGAAAAACAAAACAAATGGCTTTGGATGGAGCGTGGTCCCACTCTTGTGGGTCACCCGGAACTCTTTCTCGCAACAATGAAGCGGTGTAAGCTGCTCTGGTGTAGTCACTTGACCCAGCACTATACTCTCAGATTGTTTTTCAGAGTACATTGGAAGGCGGTCGACATCGACGTGGACAGAAGAAGAACTGGCAAACATAAGTGGACTGGTCATTTCATGCAGGACCTGCTCACCTCCGCTCAAAAGTGGCTAGCCTTGTCAGCCGCTGCGTCAATCCAGGTTCCCTCTCCATACTTCTTGACGAGCAGCTCCAGCGGACAAACAGCTGGTCGTTAGCTGGTGTCAGTCAAGAGTGCCTGTCCGAAACATGAGCGACGACTGGTCTGAAGCGCTCCACACACGATACGATATCCATAGCCTGTCTGAAGCATCTCTTCAATACTCACTGTTACTGATATATATATATTCTCAGAAACATGCTGAACGTATTGCGAACTTGCCAGAAATAGGTAATGTAAAACTTAAGCCAAACTTTGTATAATGCTTGTCCATATTTGTCTTTTCTGGTCTTCTTAACCGGACAAATCGTCAAATACATGTATGTGTTCTTTGGCAGCTTGCCATATAACAGTCATATAAAAAAAATGTGCCAAACATAGTCACATATTTTTCAACATGAGTCCTTACTAAACGGTGACCTGCAGTTGGAATATTTTAGTAACAGCTTCGTCTAACTTTCCTTCCTGATGACCATGCAATAATCAGATGCAAGAATGAGCATCGAGAATAGGAAAAGTGGTGTTTGTAAACCGTACCAGACAGGGCTGTCACAAGAAAAGGTCGCAAAGAAAATTTCTAAAGAATATGAACATTAGAAGTATGAGAAGAATATGAAGAAGAAAACGAAGTGAACAAGATATGACGGCGATAAGAATTTGGATCTTGACGCTTCATACTGCGACTGCAACCATCAACGGCACCACATATATACAGTGGAACCTCGGTTAGCGAACGCCTCGGATAGCGAATTTTTCGGTTAACGAACAAAAATTTCGCTAAAAATTTGTCTCGGATAGCGAACAAAATTTCGGATAACGAACAAAAATTTCGTTAAAAATTTGTCTCCGATAGCGAACAAAATTTCGGATAACGAACAGCCACGTGAACCACACATGACCGACCAGCATGTCATCATTCGCGCTCGAGACAGTTACGATCAGTCGTTCCTTACCTGTGCGCATCCTTCTTATTTAGTGATTGTTGTGCTTTATTTTAATAAGATAATCCTCAATCATGGCTCCAAAGAAGATTAAGAGCAATTAATAGTAGTGAGGTAATGACAAGGACGCGGCCAACAAATGAATTGAAAAAGGAAATGATTTCAAAGTACAGTGGAACCTCGGTTAGCGAACGCCTCGGATAACGAATATTTCGGTTAACGAACAAAAATTTCGTTAAAGATTTGTCTCGGATAGCGAACAAAATTTCGGATAACGAACAGCCACGTGAACCACACGTGACCGACCAGCATGTCATCATTCGCGCTCGAGACACAGTTACAATCAGTCGTTCCTTATCTGTGCGCATCCTTCTTATTTAGTGATTGTTGTGCTTTATTTTAATAAGATAATCCTCAATAATGGCTCCAAAGAAGATTAAGCGCAATTAATAGTAGTGAGGTAATGACAAGGACGCGGCCAACAAATGAATTGAAAAAGGAAATGATTTCAAAGTATGAAGGTGGCATGCGTCTGTCGGATATGTGATGTGGTATTACCGAAAAGTTTTACAAAAAAGACAGAAGGAACAGACACTGGACACGTTTTTTCCTTTAACCTCAAAGCTACAGAACAGAGAAGTCTCCCCCGATTTTATAATGTCACGTGCTCATGGAGGGGGAATCAAAGCAGTAATTCCACCCATTCCTCCCCACACCTGTTTCCAACCACGCCGTCAAAACGCAAGTTTTCTGATGTTTAAATGCTTTCGTTAATGTTTTTATGTTTATTTAACTCCATTTATATTGCATTCTAACTGTTCTCATTAAAACAAATACCTATATAGCCTGTAACTTTCAAATATTAGCGAGTCAACAGGGGCTGGGAACCAATTAAATCTATTTCCTTTATTTCTTATGGAAAAAACTGTTTCGGATAACGAACATTTCGGATAACGAACAGCTTTCCAGAACGGATTAAGTTCGTTAACCGAGGTTCCACTGTATGAAGGTGGCATGCGTCTGTCGGAAATGTGATGTCGTATTACCGAAGAGTTTTACAAAAAAAGGCAGAAGAAGCAGACACTGGACAAGTTTTTTTCTTCAACCTCAAAGCTACAGAAAAGGGAAGTCTCCCCCGATTTTATAATGTCACGTGTGCTCATGGAGAGGGGATTCAAAGCAGTAATTCCACTCCTTCCTCCCCACACCTGTTTCCAACCACGCCGTCAAAACGGCAAGTTTTCTGTTTAAATGCTTTCGTTAATGTTTTTATGTTTATTTAACTCCGTTTATATTGCATTATAACTGTTCTCATTAAAACAAATACCTATATATATATAGCCTGTAACTTTGAAATAGCGAGTCAACAGGGGCTGGGAACCAATTAAATCTATTTCCTTTATTTCTTATGGAAAAAATTGTTTCGGATAACGAACATTTCGGTTAACGAACAGCTTTCCAGAACGGATTAAGTTCGTTAACCGAGGTTCCACTGTACCATGTATCCCGCGCTCTTGGTCAACGGCTGAGATGTGAACAGCTGAGTAGCACCAGAAATATCGTAGTGCAAAACTGAATAAACTTAAAATGAACAAAGTGTTCACAGAGTGAAGGGCATTCTTGTGACATGCACACATGCATGCCGTACGTTACGTGGCTGTGATGAGCACTGCAGGCAGGCTGCAAGGCCCAACAGCTTGATGCCAATACAGGTGTTAGGCTGAAACGTTATGGCGTGTCTTTCATACCTATCTACCCAACTGGATTATGTTGTAATATAACTTTTTAATTATGCAAATTATATGCAAATGAGGTGACATTAATAAATTATGCTAATGAGCTGCAAACCGAGGCTGGTCACGTGACTGCCGTTTCTTGAGTCTTGCCGCCATCTTCACAGAAAGGGCCCCTGGTCACCGAGATTAACCTTCGCGTAAAACTCTCCTCGAAACAGGTGCGTTTTTTTCCCCTTCAAGTGTACGTTGTGCTTGTTGCGTGTATTTGTAAAAGAAAAAAATTGCCGTGCAGTACGCGTGACTGTCTTTCCCCTGATTCGGTTAATCACGCTGATGCATTTACAATTTTTATTTCGCGGAGGAAGGTTTGCATGCAGAGCACAGACGACCCTGAGTGGGCGCAGGGCTATTTTTAGAAATGAGCGGCAGCCTTAGAACTTGCGTTATGCAGTCGAGCCGAGAGACGTTACTTTGAGGTTGATATTAAAACGTACACGACTGATCTGATTGGGACCTGTAATACGCAGGACTGCACCTAGCAAATCAGCTTCGATCACCGCTTCGAAATTCCCCAAAATATTTGATCGGTTGCTTTGTTTCGTATACGCATGCGTGTTAACATGGCGGCAAAATGCTGTGTTGATCGATTCCCTCCTTCCAGCCACTAAGCGTTACTGGGATCCATCAGGAAATCGACACATTGTGATAAGGTGTTTGGTTGATGCTGTTAACAATTTTCGATCAACTTTCATTAACTGGTGCCTAATCTGCTCGCCGCCCCGAACTCTGTCTTAAAGCGTAAGAATTGAAATGTAGCCGGTTAAAATAATAATAAAAAAATCCCACTACACACATACAACACACTGTCGAGATTTTGGTCAGCCATTAAAAGGTAATTTGACTCTTTAACAAAGTTACAGTAAACTGGTTACGAAGTCTTCCCAGTTTTCTTAATGGACCTAATTCAACTGATATTGTATTCAGTTTGTAATAGACCTTTCATGTTTACTTTCGGCTCTTCCATCAACCAACACATATTGTTAATTTTGTGGTAAATATTTTGGAAACCTATTCTTTTGAACATATCACTTTATTAAATTTAATAACAAGCTGCACAGGCATACAATATATAAAGCTAATTCATATTCGGAACATAAAAACAGTTGTGAAAAGATACACAGAGGTGCTTGCATTCTCTTACACACCAGAATTAATATTAGGCCTAAACAGCCAAATTTTTTGTTATTAATATATAAATGTAACATTTTTCGTACAACTGAAGTATTTATTTTGAGAAAATTATATGACACATTTAGGTACTAAGGAATGATATTTCAAAGCATTTTTGTGCAGCTAGAATGTGTCAAAGATTGTTTTTATTTGTTCTGATACAGTTGGACAGCCTCATAATAAGTTACAGCACTGTTAACAAAGTATGGAGATTGGTTGACTACTATCAAATTGTATAAAGATGGAGGTAAGTAAATTTTAGAGATGAGGTACAGAAACATTTTGTGATTTATAGTAGTCAAGTGTTGCTTATTGCTATGGAAAATATATGCAATTGTCCTTATACCATATTTATGATATCACCAGTGGCATAAAGTCAGACTATATATTGTTTAAGTAAGATGTTTGCTCCTTTTTTAAAAATAGAAAGGATTTGTTTTGTTCTTTCAAGAGTGGAATCAAAGGTGGATCATCTCGCCGGTAAGTTTCTGCTTTATACAAATTATATCTCACATAAGGTTTTGGAAAATAAATGAAATTTTTGTGCATTATTTTTGTATTTTTATAGTCTTCATGGTTTTCTGATTCTCTATCAGCTTTATGGAAAAATGTTCTGAAATGGGGAAAACAATTTTTTTTATTTTTTAAAATTATTTTTTGAATACTGTATTATATAAATTTGTTACAGTGGTCCTGTAGCACATAATCTTGATGTATTGCTTTCATAATACTTTTCATAACAGTGTTATAATACTTTTTCATGATTGATGAAGTTTTCCATGCATGGTTCATGTTTATTTTCTTACAATTTTTCTTTTCAGTTTTGTGTTGTTTAAATGTCTTTTTTCACTTTTTTGTGTCTTTGTATTGGAGGTTGCATTTTGGGGGAGGGGATGAACTGTTTTGCATTGATTAGTAAAGATTGATTTACTGTTGCTTACATTCCCAAGGAAAAGCATGCCCTTGAAGGTGTGTCTTGCATTGGGACCAGCGTCTACAAAGAAAGTTGGCATTGATGACAGTAGTGATGAGAATGTTGAAATATTGTCTGATCCAGACTCTGAACTTTCAGATGATTCAGGCAAAAAGAAAATGGAAGCATTACCGGAAGGTATGCATGTGTTTTGCATTTTTGTTGGTGGTTCAGTGGATAAAGCACCTGCCAGCATAATAGTGCTTTCAGGATTGAGCATCACTAGTTTCCCCCCAGCAGTCTGGTTTCTTTCTCCTCCTCTGTGTATGTTTGTAAGAAAGAGAGATAACTGCTGACTATAACAGTGCAGAACTTTTTGCTCAGTATCTGAGCAAGTTGGGGGAGAAGGGGGAATATTGGTTTTTATGTTTAACCAGCAGCTATTATATACTGGTTAAGTAGACAGCCCTGCAAACAAGTACCTCAATACATAGAAAGAACCACATTAGTAAAACAATTGACATGTAGCAGTTACTAGTTCTGTTCAGGCTGTAATTTTAATGTTAATAATGATGAAGCTTTATTCTGTTTACTGCATACAAAAAGAAATTATCATAATTGTTATTAATTGCTGGTTACGTGGTAGTTGCTGGGCCAGTATGGGGAGTTGTTGGTATAAATACAGTGTAGGTTGAAGATAGAAGGACATTAGAAGTAGCCAATAAGAACTTGGATTTTACTGAAATTTACTCCTTGTGGACTGGGTTTACCTGAAGATAAAATGTTTGTATCACTATTCCTCACCAGCCTTTAAAAAACAAGATAAAGGAGATGTGGCATAAATTACAAAACATTTTTCTTCAACAACTTAGTATATATGGATTTGTTTTTGGGAGTTCTTAAAACTAGTTGATAAAATTTTTGTGTTTGTCAATAACTTATAGCCAGGCCCTTATTTTTTCTGCTAGCATGCTTTTTATTTGGTTTTTGTGCTTGTTTTAGGAACTGTAGTGGTTCAGCCAGAGCCAGTCCAGGAAAAGAAAATCAGATTCAGAGGTCCAGAATTCAAAGGCTCTAATAAGAAAGGTATATAATTGCATTCGTGCTGTGGCCTGGGGCCGGGAGATTGAAAAGGAAGGGAAGCAGGAGCATATAACATTCTGTCCACTTGTCACTGTTGCAAATAGCTGCTGTTACCAAACAAAATTAAAATCGAAGATAGTAAAGATAGTCCCTTCCAGACATAGGGCAGGGAGGTGTTTGTCTTTCTAGCTGCCTTGCCCCAACCATCTTTGGATTAAGATACCTATTCTGTAGCTGGGTCAACTGTGGTAAATCGTCTGCACCAGTCAGGCAGTGAACCAGCTAGTTCATGCCCTTTCGTATTTAAACTATGTTGCTTTTAACTACTAGGATATCTGCTTACCCTCTGTTAATAAACTTGTTCACAAGGTAGGGATGAGATGGAGGCATTTACCCTAAAATTCCCCAAAATAGAAAAAGAAACCAGAACATGCTAACAAAACAACCAAACACAAAACTGAATTTGTTAGCAATATACAGAATAAATAAATTTTTCCTATTTTGTCCATTTGGAAAGTGTACTGTTTTGCAAATTTATTATTAAAGCATATCCAACCGAATTTTGAAAAAGCATCTCCCAGCCATTAGCTATGTGCTGCTTATGCATGATTTCTGGGAAATTTATTTTTATCAACTAACTCTTCTGGAAAAGGAGACTCGTTATGCGGTTGTCTTCATTCATTTCAATCACATTGTATATCAGATGTGTTAAAATTTGCTCCTTAATGATTTAATGGAGACAGCTGTGTTTTGAGTGGTTGTAGTTGATGTAACTACATGTATTGATTTATTTATTTTTTTTTTTTGCATTTCTATTAAAAAAATAGTTATTTTTAGTACACAAACATGTGGAGGTGCTACTGTTTAGGTCACATATGCACGAAGAAGTTAAAATGAGTAACCTTCTGTTTGTATATTGGGCCATAGTATCACCAAAAACAGGAGTACAAAAAGAATGAAACATTTGCAAGATTTTGCCGATGCTTATACTGTACCTAAAACTAAAAATTTTGTACTGCTAATTTGCTATGGAACTTGTATTTGATTAACAGAGTTTTGATGCCAATATTATTTTTTTATTCATATATTTTTCTTCCGTGCAGGCTGTGTAGCAGTTCTTGAAAACCTCTTTTGCACAGCTTGTGGCAAGCAGGTCAATCCATGGAAGAAAGGAATGCTGAAAAAACATAAAGAACTTAAGGTTCTTATTTGTCGGGTTAGTACATTCTTCTCTCCAGCAATAGACCTCATGATGGCTTGGAAAGTTTGAATTATGTTTTGTCGATAAACAGAAAGTTTGTCTGCCAGCTTTTCTCCACCATTTTCCATTATTATCCTTATGGTCATCAATTTGGATTATACTACTCAGATTGCATGCATAGATTGGAAGGAAAAGAGATGCTTAGAGTAAAGATAATATTAAAAGTGTCTATGGTAACAAGAGTCTATGTTGAGCCAGCATAAGGGCCTTACATCATTCTTCACTCCCTTATCCTCATGCAGGTGTTACAGTTGTGTTCTGTTAAACTTGGGTTTGTAGAAATGCTGGAACTTTCTTGGAAGTGGAGAAATTGCAAAAGATGAAGATGGGATGGATGAGCAGTGTCGGTGGTGTGGTGAGGGTGGTCGTCTCACTATCTGTGACAAGTGTCCACGAGCATTTTGCAAAGGATGCGTGATGAGAAATTTTGGTCGAGCAGCCTTCACTGCAATCAGTAAGTTGTGTGTGATTCTGTTTATGAAGATACATTATTTGTATGATGAAAAAGAACTATGATCAAATGACTTCCTAAATTTCTGAATATGTTATTACCAGAAAAGTGCTGACATGCAAGTGTTATGCTCAGAGAGTGTATCACTGGCACTAGTAAAGTTCAAGGACATAGAATGATACACAAAAGAACTGTACAATAGAGAAAGCCATTGCACATTTGAAACTAGTGTATAATGTGTTCCAAAATCTGTTTTTTTAAAAAAAGTAGGATGCTCGAGAATGGCTGACCTAAAAATTAAAAGAATTTACTAACTTAAGATAAACCATATGGTTAAGGTTACCTGATGTCCCGCTTTTGACCTCGTGTCCTGCCTGCTCATCGGGATGCCCAATGTCCCGCTTTCTGGCTTTCTGGCAAGTCCATCAAATGTCCTGCAGGGATGGGAGTTCTCCGTCCGGGGGACGGATTTCCGTCCTGAGAAAAAATCTCAGGACGGAACTGGGACGGAAAGTAAAATTCAAAATTTTCACTGATTACGAAGGACCAGGGACTGAATAAAAAAGCGAAAATTTCTCTTATCGTGAACGATACCATACGCTAGTGGTAATAGGCAGAGGCGGCGTTAGGAACACGCGGGGCCCGGGGCCGACCATCCGCGTGGGGCCGGGGTAATGGAGTACGTGTATCAACATCCCTATTGATATGATGCCGGAAGCACTGATTTATATACAGTTAGATAGGTTGGATTAATTTCGCGAAATAACGCACGAATTTAGTGTTTTAATTGTTCGTAACCTTTCCCACCGTCTGTGACAGTACCGGCTTTTTCTTACAGCAAAATAATATGGTGACGATAACTTAATAAACTGCTTGTTACTATTGTCGGGTTTAACGTGAAGACATGGGTTCAATAATTTGCTTCATTAGAACTTAGAAGTGTTTTCTGAACGTCAATTTTTTGTCACAACTTGTTTAACACAGCTTAAGTCATAAAGATGACCTCGGGTAAGGTGGTCAGACGTTTCGGGAGCGAAAGCGGGACGCGTGCCGATGATGGTGTCGTCACCGACAAAGAACGCCGATAAATAAGGGGGGGGGGGGGGGGGGGACTTTCCTCTGACTTTACCGAGTAGTGATGCTTTCAACGGCAGATCTGTCCACGCCACTACAGTATTCCATTTTAAATAGAAATCCGGTATTTAAAATTTAAATTGAAATATTCCTACCTTATCTCCCCTCAGCCAACTTTGCTGACGTGCAGGTGAGGCGGCAGAGGCGCTGTATAAATTATCGTGCTAATAATGGTCCGGCACCTTCGTCATCTTGCGGGGCTGTTGTCCCAAACCGTACTTCATAGACGTGAATCTCCTTGTAAAGTTTCGGTCATTGCAAGATAGTGTCATAACATTTTTTCACAAGATTTCGTGAAATTTTCGCTGTCAAAGTTGCACTTCACAATTAAAAGTCCTTTCAGTGTTTCCACCTTTATCTGTCTTTTCACTGCGATGTTCATATCGTCCCCGACATAAGTTTAGTCACTGATCCGTACTCAAAGAAAACGATTACTGGAAGCGAATAAAATGCCGGCAGCGGGAACCTTTAATATTATGGATGACCTTGTTGAAAAAGACAGAACCAACCTTACACCTAAAAATGTTGAAGCCATTGTGGTTTATTAAGTATGATTTAAGGGCAGAGGACTGAGAGCCATACAGGTGGTCCCCAGTGACCAAATGATAAAAAATGTGATTTCTGCACATGCATCATATACAGTGCATTTGGAAAGAGAGGCTCATCTGGCTAAAAAAAAAAACAAAACAGGACACTGTTTGCCAGAATGCTGTCCAAAAAAGGAAGTTGGAGGACTGCATCAGCTTCCAGCCGACTAAGAAGCAGCAGTTACCTCATCCAGCAACTGAGCCATCAACACAGACAGCTAAGAGACCAACAGAAACCACACAGCCTGCCAACATAGTAACTGGACAAATTGACATTTTGACAAATACTCCTGAAAAGTCTGCTCCCAGAATGTCAGGGAGACCAATGCAAACATCAATCACTGGAATTTTAAAAAAATAAGAAGTGTTAGGTTTTGGTGGGTATTGGAGTTTTTACTTGTTTTTATTTGCCTTATCAAAATTAAATGTAGATAAGACAGAAGAGATAGGCATAGACTTTAGGAAAATAAAATTTTGTTTTATTGTGTACCTGTTGAGAACAGTTAACTCCTTCAGGTACGTAGGCTCTGTTTTTGATTGCAGGCTAAATGGGATGTAAACATGATCAGCATGTGTACCTTCAATAGCTGAAATAGTTTTTCAGTCAGCACAGCAACATTGAGCTGTTTTATCAGTCATTCATTGAAAGTCTTTCACTTTTTTCCTTCATATATGCTGGTTTTACAGTTTTCTGTCCATGATGTGAACAGTTTGAACCATACTGTCCATATTTTTCTAAGGTAATTGGGTGTAAGCACAGAAATTTGGATTCCTTTTTATGATCAGCAAATTGTCAGAAAAGTTTACAGCATTTTGTCCATACCAGAACATGTCCTATCAGGAGAATTTATTATATTGAGTTCAGGCAGGCAAACATACTATGCCTATGTGCAAAAGCAATAGGGACTTGAAATGGTTTACAACCTCTGCAGTCCACATGCTCAACCATAGATTATAGATTAATTGTCAGTTGTATGGGTGTGTGATATAGGTGTACCTTAAGAATGTTTTATATATAAGAATGCATGTTCTTATGATGCACCACTCGCCTAATATTGTAACTAGCAGTTTTTTTAAACTTTTGTAACAGAACACACTTCCCAAGTTATAATTGCCCATTAGGGTTAATAAAGTTGGACATTTGTCATTGTTAACTACTAAAGACATTGTATGACTTATGTGTGTTATGTATGTGAAAAACGTGAAACGCATATGCAACCATATGTCATATAACGTTATATGCATATGCTCTAGTACTACATGGCTCTTGAAAAATCTTCAGTCCCAGGAAAATTTCTGGCTCCCACCCATGGTCCTGGTTGTCTTTAAAAATCTGAATACCGTACGCTGATTTGCATCCGGCAAAGTCAGAGGAAAGGCACCCCACAGCGCCGCCCCCCCCCCCACCCCCCACACACACACACTTTTTTCGGTGCTCATTGTCAGTGACGACACCATCATCGGCACGTGTCCCGCTTTCGCCCCCGAAACGTCTGGTCACCTTACATATGGTATAATTACAAGATAGACACCTTGAGTTATATATAAGTAAGTGAAGGTTAAGGTTAAGGAGACTTAAACTTAAACTTTTGCATTAACAGTTAACAAAGAAAAATTCCAGCTACAAAAGTAACATATTTTTATTTACATTTTTTTAAAGTCATTTACCATATTGTTTTTGTTTAAAAAAAAATACTTTATTGCCTTTGTTCAGTTTTTAGCTAGTTTATGTGATCAGCAAGTGCTGAATATGTGCTTTTGATGTTGTTTATAACTAAGAAAATAAGTGATTTGTTTTTATTTTGACAGCTGAAACTGAGAACTGGGAATGCTATTTCTGTGATCCGTTGCCCTTGGAGGAACTGAGAAACCAGTGTTTAGCCGTCTTTGATACCATTAGTGCATCTGACGAGAAGAAATCTTTCCGATGTGCAGAAACCTCTGGCCAATTGCCATCATCATCACTGGGACCTAAGACTGAGAGTGAAGTGGAGGTACAGATGCACTTCACCGAATGTTCTCAAGATTTGAAGTGCAGGAGGACAGTGTTTTGACAGTCACAAGTCAGCTGTATGAAGCCACTAGCACATTTCGTCAGGTGCTGAAATCTGTTCAGCAGACTTCTGGCATTCAGAATGGAGGTGAGAAACAAATGCAGGATGATGAGGTCCAGACTATTTTCACTGTGCCATCTGATTTAAATGACCAACAGAGGAAGCAGCATTGTGCTAAAATTTTGAAAAAAGGACTCCACATTTATATTTCATCTCTGGGAAAGATCATATCCATCAACAGCAAGAAAAACAGTAAGAGAGATACAGGCCATGACTTGCCCTCTGCAGATGCTAAGCCCAACAACTCAGCAAATGTCAGTAAATGCTTGGGCACAGTCTCTCGCAAACATCGGGCTGCACCCCGTGATTGCGACATGAAGTTCTAGGGCAAGTTCTGGGGATGCATCTCCCAGAGATGAAGCATCTGATGCTGTGGATAGTGATTCAAGAAAGCAAGATGAGAAGTCAGTGAAAGAAAATATAAAAGCTAAAAAAACCACTAAACAAGTTGTCAAGGCAGATGGTAGGGGCAAGAGCAGTCTTTGTCGCCAGTCCAAGCAAGAGCAAGGACATGGGTCACCTTGCCACCAAAAAGAGAAAAAGGGTTGCAATGATGTTGATGACAAAGAAAAAATAGAAGAAAACTCCGTGGAACAAGAACCAGAAAAGGTTACACAGGATAAAAGCTCATTTTTAGATGCATCACAAGAAAAGTTGTCCATCAGCAGTGAACCCAAAGGAAATGTGCAACAGTTCAAAAGTGAGAAAGATGATTCTGCACATTCAAAGAAATCCAGTCAGGATGATGGTCAACAGGAGGAAAATGTACTTGCCAAGTTTGAACTGATACAAGAACTTGCTGAGGAGTTTTGTAAAGAGTCATCCAGTGCAAGCAATGTAAAAGAAGATGAGGTTGAAGACAAGTGTAATATTGACAGTGATGATGATGATCTTCCGTGTGTTACATTTGAAATTGATGAAGACAAGAATGTGGAAGGCAAGAAACAGAACAGGCCAAATCAACGAGAAAAACAACAAAGGGAAAACTCTGTGGAACCTAAGGCTTTTTCAGACATTTCAGACTGTGATGTGGTAGAGGGTTCCAAAAGTGCAAGTTGTAAATCTATGGTTGTAAAGATCAAGATGGCTAAGGAAGATCATGAAAAAGAAACAGCTGATTTCCATGGATGGGAAGATCTGGATAGTGGATCTAGCATTGATATCTTTACAAGCTCTGAAGATGAAAATGAATCCAGAAATAAACAAAGACGCAGAAAAGCTAGTAAGTAGAATTTTTGTTTCCCCAAACTCCCTCGGCACTTTTTGGTAGCATCAAAAGCACCTTCGCAATCACTTTCTTATTTAGAGCGTATCCTCATGCATCAGATGCTACATCTTTTATGCAGCAAACTTGATCCTTCACTCCTTAGAAAAAGTTATTTTCAACTTTTTATTTTGATTACAACAGTCATTATTTATGATAGCAACTTCAAGTGTTTCGTCTTCATATGACATATCTATGGGGAGATCACCTTTCTAGGTACCTAGTGAATTTCATATCATGCTCCTGATTGGTCAGAATTTACCTATGAACAGGGAGAACACAGATTCAGCAAACTCACCCCTACCCAATCCCCATATACCTGGCCATTGAGTTCACCTCTAAAGTTTTTTGCCTGGCTTTGACTACATAGGTCATGTTTACACTACATCATTTGTTGTGTGCTGTTTAGCAGCAACATGTAGAAGCCTTACATTGTTTTCAGTTTAGCAGTGTCTCCTTCCAACACTCATGCTCACACTTTACTGCCTGCCATACTCTGTAAATTTACCTTGTGATATTTGCTGCTTCTCTCTGAGGACAGGTGACTACAGGTGTTGAGAGACGAACTGTGATAGGAGAGGATACCTCATATTAAAATACATTCCCATTTGATGTTCTCATTCGCCTATTTGTTATCACACTTTGAGGCCAGCTTTCGAGACTGGCAGTCATCTGCAAATCATTCGCAGGTCCATAAAGCTTGGTGGTCGAGGACCCCTGCCCTCAGTTCATGGAGGAGCCTACGCTCCTGTAGAGTATGCTCTGTAGTTTGTTCTGTTTCCACAGGAGCATATCGCAGATGGGGCTTGCGGTAAAGGTAGCCCTTTATCCCCTTTTAGTAAGGTTTTAGGTAAGACAGCCAGAAACACTTTGTCCTTGGACAGTGATCAAAAGCATGTTTGCTTGTTTTGGTGTAGGTTTTTCTTTCCATGGATCAAGTGGCATTATTTCTCGCCCACTGTCACATTCTATGTGAAACACTGACAGAAATCCTCTTCAAAGCATTGGATCTTTGGATGCTCATCTGCATAGCACTTCTTTATGGTGCAGGTACCTCCGGCTTGGACCCATCACCAATGTAAAATAAGTTCCTGCCTCTCTGCTTGGGGTCTAGGGAGCTGTGGCAGGATGCATTTGTCAGCAAAGAACATGTTTTAAGATTTTTTTTCTTTTAAATTTGGAGAAGGCCTATCACTTTAACTGAAAGCAAGGTATTCTGTTTGATCTTCACGCCCTTGGCTACCTGGATCATATGCCACTCTTCAAGAATTTTCTTTTGCATCGCCTTTTTCAGGTTCATGTAGGGTCTATGCTGTCTGATTTTCAGGAACAGGAAATGGGCATCCCCCAATGCAGAATTCTTTCACCAACTTTTTAAACATCAGAATAGATTCAATTTTGAAATGTGTCTGTCCAGGTTTGGCAGCCTCATTATATGTAGATGACTTTGTTCTTACCTACTTACAACCATGGCATCCACCTGTTATTCTTCACATAAGTGATGTCATCTGGTACAATGCCAAGAAGAAATGCCATCCTCATAAAAAATTTCTTTCTTCAAGTACTGACGTGTTTTCCTCTTGCCTCCATACTGTGGGTCTCTTTCAAAGTTGTGGCAAAAAACAAAGAGGGGAACACTGGCCTGACGGTGGGATTTGTGGGGGAGGGATGAGTTAAATTTATGTTGTTCATTGGTCAGTTCTGACCAATTAAAAGCAGCTTGAATTCAGGTAGCAAGTAGAGAGATATCTTTATAGTCATCTAGTTAGTATTCAAAGAAATTTTACCATTGAAAATGTTTCATTTTATCAAGAAAATTCAGTAATATCTGCTTTAAAGGCAAGTTTGCTAATGAAGTTTTAGGGGATCCTGTTTTGTGTGTATAAAAATTTTCTTCAGATTTTTTTGTGGGGAGGGGAGGGTTCGATTTAGCAAATAAGATCTTGGCATAAGCTGCATAGGCGGTTTAAGCACAAAGTGAAAACATTTCTTAATAAAGCATTTTAACATTTTATCATCCTAAGACTTCTGTTCCTAGTTGTTCCAATGTTTTCATGTTTTACAGCTTGCTCTTTTATCTGTCTACATAGTCTGGGCAGTGAACAATTTATCAGATGTCATTGCTGAAACCCTGTTATCCACTGTTTATCTGAAATATAAGTTTTAAAAATATTTTAGGTGGTTTTTTTAAAAAATGTTGATGCATAAGGAATATGCATTATTTCTGCACTAGATGCTATTTTCCCTCATATAACACATTTTTATAAATGGATATTATGCATTTCAGTTGTCTACAAAATGAAAGATGAGAAATAATAACTATGTTTTTCACCAATTGGATTAATCACTACTCACCGATATAATTGTAATGACATGAAAGTGGCCTTTTGATTGGGCCATTTTGGAGATTCTTCATGTTGTGAAAGTTCAAGTTCTGTTCTATTCACTCACCAAGTGATTTTTCATAGAACAATCTGAAATATGTCTATTTCGTCAATAAAGACATCTACTTTTATCCTACTTTACTTTTCCCGAGCGCAGAATTAGCGAGAATAGAGAATGTTTGGGACAGTAGCAACACACTCGCCACGTGCGAAACATCGTCAACATCGCATACCGAACGAAAGGTCACTGCGGTGTACTTTCAACAAAGGGCTGAGTCCAAAACCATAGAAGGCCCCACGCTTATGATGACAAGCTCTTTTTGTAGACCACACAAAGAGTTCGGAAACTTCTTATATGGACGCATGTGTACACATACTTAGCATATAGCCAATCAGAATTCACTAACGCCGACCTTCACGTGTCATAGGTCACACGACACACTTTTCGGGCAGTGCTGCGGTATCCCACATAAAAGGCAAACTGTCATGGCCTCCGGAGTAAACAATGGTGGACACTATTCAAAGCTTTTTCTTTTCTGGATATTTTCTTTCTAAGACTTTTAACGCTTTAATATTAATGTTCATTGTGCTGTCAGACGCTCATTTCTTCTCACAATACCACGTGCGAAAGATAAAATCCCCCCACGTGGACATTCTTAGACGCGTCGTAGCAGCTAAAAAAAGTAACTTAGTGAAGCCGAATTCGGCTGTCGAAAACACCATCAGTCATGTGGTAAGCGAGCTGAAAATAAAGCGAAAGTTTTCATTTCTATTGCTGGCAAATCTCGGTAGTAATCAGGACTAAAAAAAAAAAAAAAAAAAAAAAAGATGCGAACATTACACATTTGAGTGAACTTGCAATGCTAGTTATTTATGTACTTTGTCAGGAATGTAGGGAAACAGAGCTTACATCATTTGCATAGAAAACAAAGGTTGTTTAGGTGGGGGTTGGATGGTATTACTCCAACCAATGTAACAAACAGAATGTGAAGACAATTATGTATAGCACTCCTAACAATCAGAAAGAAAACTGCTATCTCGTCAAGCTTTGTAGCCATTCAGTGTCTAGAGAGCCATCATTGTCAGCCCCTAAAAGGCCAGACAGCTATAGTGCTTTTCCATAAATTTTTGACAGAAAAAAGAACCACCTAGCCACAAAAATCAAACATCTTTAATCCATGTGACTACAGATGCTATAATTCATAAAATACATCCTAGCCATAATAGGAACAGAACATGAGCAGCTGCTTTAAATTCTGGTGCACAATGATGTATCTCTAGATTTTCATGAACAGGTTATTACTTATTCCTATTCGCCCCAGTGGAGCATAAGGACGCAAGAAATGGGTTATACTCCACTATAGCTTTTGAAATAATTTCTTTATGATGACAAGAATTATATGTTGATGTCATCCATCACTCTGCAACTGAAGGCTAAGAAAGATAGAGTGTTTCTACTAAAGCTGCTACTTCAGTAGATGCTCACAAAATTTAAAGCAATATGCCGGACAGCATCACTAATGTTAGATAGCAAAGGACTATAATGGCATAAAACGCATGAAGCTAGTGAACACTGAACTTCTATATTATATCTAAACCTATAACTGTGTTGCTCAATGTTGCAAACACCATTGTTGTTATTACTGTGTACTTCTCTGAAGCCTATCAGCATTTGGGTACACAACTCAACCATGTTGACTTTACTAAAAGTGAACAAAATAATTAATTTTTATTAGTAATGTTAAAGTTATGTGTAGTAACACATTGAAAGATGGTTATAGTTTTTATCAACAGGTAAATTACATGAAAGGCTAGATAAAACAAAGTTACTAAGCTTGAACTTTCTGTTCTGCTTTTTCCGTTCCTTGTTTATGTTTACAGTTTGTTTACTTAAACCCTATAACTTATATTAACATGTGCTACAGGCTTAAAATTTGTTTGTTGAAGGTTTCTTTATACATATCTAAACTCCATGAGAGCTTTTAAAAAAACTAATTATTGGTTTAATAGTTACTAAGCTTTTAGTTTGTTTTCCTTGCCTTTTCAGTTTCTTGTTTTGGTAAGCTTGGTTCAGTTCAAAAAGCTTGTAAATAATATTGACATGGATATATAGTCATTGAAATTCGGTGAGAGTTTCTTTATATACATGTCACATTAAATGAGGGCAACTTTAAAAAATATTTAGTAGTTTAGTAGTTACTAAACTTTCAGTTTTTCTTTCCTCGTTTTCTCAGTGTCTTGTTTTGGGTACAGACTGTTTACTTCAAAAGGACAAACTTTTTATCGACAAGAGATATAGTCGTGCAATTTGTTGAGTAATTCTTCATACATATAAAACATTTCTATGAACGATTTTTAAAGAATATTTAGTAGATTGGTAGTTATAACTGTTTTTAATCAAATTCTATGAAATTTAACACAGTGTTTTTACAAAAAAATTCATAAAAAAAAACCTAAGCCGATTTTGCAAAATCTCTGTTCATAGAAATGTAGATCTGTCTTTTAAGTAATTATTTCAATAAAAAGTTCGAGTCTACTCACAAAATTGACGAAGTTTTTGTAATTTTTTCAAAATGTTTGTTTGGGCGCCATTTTGGTTGTTTCCATTGGCAACCGATGGTGTGACAAGTGCAGTAAAACTAATTTTTGAACCTTCAGTCAAGGCTAAATAGCTGATAAAAAAATCCGCGCTATCGCGTGAAACGTAAAAGTTTTTTTTTTGGCAGGTGCCTAGCCTTAATCACTACTCACCGATATAATTGTAATGACATGAAAGTGGCCTTGCCTTGATTGCAGAAAACAGTCTGTCTTCTGTCAAAGGAAAGAAAAAGGCTGTTGAACATGAGGGTTCAGGGGATGAAACAGATGAAAAAACAAAGTTCTTATCAAAAAGACGGGTCAAAAATACCCCCAAAAAAGATGCACACAGAAAGCATTCATCAAATGGAAGAAATACCAACATTGGAGATGAAGACAGTGGGGATGGGGATAATGGTGATGGAGATAATGGTGATGGAGTGTGCAGTGACACTGAGCCAAAGAACAGAAATAGGAAGACAGTCCCAAGTAAGAACAGTTTTGATGATGTGGCTATTGAACGGAAAGAAAATCACAGAGAAGTCAGCGATGAAGAGAAAGAGAAATCAGATTTAGAGAAGTTTTCTCAAGATGGTGAAGAAAAAAGGAGCAAGAAAGAGCTGGACTTGTCTCGAGAAGCTGCACAGCTAGAAAAAGAGGTGGATGCTTTAATCAGTGGGAAAGCCAGGAAAAAAAAACCAAAGCCTGAGGTGATGATGAGGAGGAAAATGAAAAAAAGTTCTCAAGGAGAAAAGGGACACCAAAGAAGGTGGAAAAGGGAGATGGCTCACAAAAAAAGGTAATTTATGCATTTAAATTTATAAATGATTAATTAGATTTGTCATTGTTCACATACACCTACACCAAAAAATATAAATAGAGAGTATAAAAAGTTATGAAACTCCAGGTTGCATGTATTGCTTTGTACTAAAATATGTTTTCCATTCTTTACCTATTATAATTTGAAATTCCTTTCAGGAGAGATTGTGGATGATTCAGAGGATTCCTCAGAGGAGGAAGAAGAGGAGCTGAATGATGAAGATGAAGATGATGAAACAGTCAAGCAGATATCAGAGGTAATGTTAAAATAATAAAGAGAATTAAAAGTGAACATATTTTATTTGTGTAACGTGTCTATTTTCAGAGTTCAACTATAGAAAAATGATAGAATAATTATAATCTTAAACAATTCTGTTGGAAATTCTCTGCTAAGACCACTAAAATGTAACCATGCAAAAGGGGTTAACAAAGTGCAGAAGCATGCTAGCCACTGCAAACAATGTTTGATTCATGATCAAAATGCTTGATAAAGTTGATAAGTGTTTAAAATAATGTGCCTATAACTTATTGATTTACAGGTCCTAAAATAAAAGCTACAATTTTTCAAATGTATGGGCTTATCATCTAAGGATCAATCAACTATTGTTACTATTATTAAATTGTGTAGTGTATTTTGATTTTTTTTTAATGTATTTGTGTGCATTTATTTTTAAACTCAAAATTCTATTATTTAAGCATGAAAATTATTTAGTCATTAAAATAGGCATTATGCAACACGTTTATGATCCACAGGGTAGGGGGTAATTATGTAGAGTGATCAGATGTGAGAATATGATGCAATTTCTATGTGTTCAAACTAACAAAACAAAAATCTTTGTTCTAAACTTAACTGTAGATCTTTGCATGAAATTAACACAATTATGAGATATAAAATATGTAGTGGGTTAATTAAAATGAAAACATATACTTTCACTCCATTGGTTCCTTTATGTTATGCATTAGATAAACAGAACTTTGTGCATAATTGTTCCAGTCATATACTTAAAAAAATTGTTTTGTTGTGCTCCCCGTGAAAGTTGTGGGTGGCCCTGATATCCATTATTTAGAAATAAGTGTAGTCTCATATTCCTGATTAGGGTTGGAGTTTTCCCTTTGAAAAACTGAATTCACCTTTTTTTATTTAACAGTTTCTCATATTTTTAATAACTATATTATCCAAGTTGTTGATTCTTTTCTGTTTTTTAAAAAGATATTTTATAGAGACAAATGAATATATTCAGTATTTGTTTAGCTACACTATCAGCTCAGATTTATTCTTTTATTTTTTTTTTTAAGAAGAGAGAAGCCCCCAAAACTTAACACCCCCCCCCCCCAAAAAAAAAAAAAAAATTTAAAAATTCTGCGTTACATCAAAAGTCAAATAATCTTGCTTGACATTTCAGTTCTTATTAACAAATTTCTTACTTTAGCTCAGAAACATTCACTTGTAACATGGCTGTTAGAAGCTTAGGGGCTACAACTGCTCTTTAACCAAACATATTATTGCCCCTGGTCAGTGTGTTTCTTCGTCTTGTTCCTAATCACACTCCGGTGAGCATAGGGCTGCTAGGTCAGTGGGTTTAGCAGTACAAAAATATAAAATGCATAGTAAAAAGAACTTTTGAAAAGAATAAAGAATCCTAGAATTTTTGTATTTCTAACCTTCAGGTTTTGCAAACTTTCTGCTCTGTTTTTATTTTTGAATTAGTTTAATTTTTAATAGCAATAATTTTCATAGTGGTGTGTACATAGGAGTACTAGATTTCAGGGCAAGCAGCTTGTCTATTTAGATGACATCAAAATACCAACAGTAATGTCTTGACTAGCTTACGGCTTCTATGTATGCACCACTATAAAAATTGTTGCCATTCCTGTCACCAGAAAATCCCATTGACTTGCCACTTATGACAAGGACTTGGACAGGTCTGCCATTGAATATTTTCTGTATTACCTACAGATTATATAGTCTGTTATGATCACAGGGGAGTGTAAATACCATGAAATCCAACTGATAATTTTTTTTCTTCAATGCTTTATAATTTCTTACAGTCTCCAGAAAAACAAGTAAAGGTCATAGCTGATGACCTAGAAAATGAACTTGCAAAGGAGGATATGGAGGAACAAATGGAAGATGAGGACATAAATGATGAGAGTGAGTCGAGCAGTGAATCAGGTTGGTAGTGTTTTTAAGTGCTGACATTTTCTGTCTTATATACATTGCAGTTTCAGTATTACAATTTTTACCTGGATAAAATAATCTTGAGCATCTTAGCATTAAGATGATTAAGCATTTATATGTATAAACATGAGTTGCGGCCCTATACTCCACTGGGGTGAATAGGAACAAGAAGAATGTATAAACATGCCACTGTGTTTGATTATAATGCAATGTAGTGTACTTATGCAATGTGCATGCTGTTATATTGCAGATATTGGTGTTGTGCGCAGAAGGAAAGGGCAAAAGGGCGATGAAGTAAAGGAAGACAATGAAGCAAAAGAAGAAGATGCAGTGGAAGATGATGATTCTGATTTTGAGCCTGTTGCAGCACGCAAAAGGTTCCGAAACAAGCTGCTGGAGGAAAAGTTAGCAGCAAGTGATTCAGAAAGTGATATAAACACTCAGAAAAAGAGCAGGTGTGTTTACCGCAGCATTCATCTCAGTGCTATTTATTGGATTCAGAAAGTTTGGATGTCACTAGATTCTTACTACCAATGTTCTCTTATAATTTTTGGTCTTTGTACTGTCTTGGGCTTACCCTGTGAGAGGACTAGGGTGTTTCCAGTAAACTTATTTTAAAAACACTCATCATAGAATACTTTTATGTGAAAGCATTTAATGCATATATTCAGTTTAATGTTTAATTCATCATTTTATGTTTACAGAAAGCGGAAGAAGAAGGATTCTGATGAAGAGAATTATGCCTCTGAGGAAAGTCAGTCATCATCTGATGAAGATGGGGATGATGATGTTGACAGTGATGCAGCTGGGACCACTGGTGAAGATGCCTCAGATGACTCTATGGCAGAAGGGAAAAAGAAGGGCAAGGGCAAAAGGAAGACCAAAGGGAAAGATAAAGGAAAAAAGAGGAAAAGAATAAAAACGAAGGATTCATCTTCAGAGCAGGAAGACCCAGTAAGTCAGATTGTGGAAAATATAGTGAAATCTGCCTGTGATATTTTGCTGTTATGCTGTTGCTATTATTTTCCCGATTTATTCGACAGATAATTCAAAGATAGAAAAGTGTGCAGACATAGATAATTATATCATAAATATTCCGTATTGTAAAGACTTGCATCTTTGAAAAAGTAAAATACAAAACCATAAAGTGGCTAATTATATGAATCATATTAGGAATAGGTTTGCAGTCACACAAAATAAAGAAGGCAGCCTGTCCTTTTCAGAAAGTGTAATTATAAAAATAAAAACTTGTTGCTATGTTAGAGAATAAAGCATTTTTGCATTTTTTATTGAACTGTTTAATAATGAAGCAGGAATTGGCAGCAAGGTAAAGAATTGATAATAAGCATTAGATTTAGTCTACTGCACTTTACACAGAAGTAAGGACCATTTTCATATTTTATGTACTGAATGTTACAACAGTATACTTATTATTTTACTGTATTGTATTCTATTGTGTTCCCCAAAAGGTTGGATTTTAGCATGACAACAGTGATAACAATATGTCTATCAATATAAAACTGTTAAAAAATCTTATGCATCATAATGCTTGCTCAAGAAAATAATGGTAGATATAATATCCTATGTTAGGATATTTGAGAATTTCTTGTGTTCAATGGGTTTATTAAAAAATTTTTTGTTCTTCTGATTTTTTGTGAGTTTGTGATTATTTTTTTTTTTTTTTTTTTTTTTTGTGTGTTTTGCGTGAAAGACATTTACTTACCTGACTAGTGTTTCATGAACTATTTTATGTGATTGTGAATGATATTGTGTGACCAGGACGGAGAAGGCAGTGGAGACAAAGCATCTAGGAAAAAGATTCGTAAACTGATGTCTGATCGGAAACTTGCCGATGATACAAAGGCGGCTGCCAAAGCTGAGGAAGAACGACGTAAGAGGGTTTCTGAAAAGCAGAAGAAGGTAAATCTAATAATTTGCCCTTGTTGCCATAATTTATTTATTTATTTTGCTTTACTTATTTCTCTTGTTGTTATTGACAGATTAAATGGGAAATTTGTTGATTTTTTTTTTCTAGTTCAATAGGACTGAAACAAAGGAGGTTGGAGAAGGGAAAGCTCCTATCACTACAAAGCTTATTTTGGAGGTGGATGAGAAGACTGACGAACCTCTTATACAGGTTGATTCAAAACTTATTTGCAAGCTCAAACCACATCAAGTAGAAGGTATGTTTCTCTGCATAGGTAACATTGTGCATGTATGCTTTTGTCTTCTGATTTATTGAATGAGTAGAAAGGTGTTTATATAGGATTGGAAATGTCAGGCCACACCACACAGACATACCCTTAATCACTGACACATGTTCTTTAATACAACATATAACAACATGACAACTCTTTATTGACAAGGGTAACACACAAAAAAAACAAAGATTTTGCTTTTTTACATATTGCCCTTGATCTAAGAGGGGAGAAAAGACAACACCAGATTACTAGAAAAACAAAGGCACTGCAATAAAACAGGAGGGTAAATTAAATTACATCTGCAAAGATAGGGGTTGGTGTCTTATTTGAGGTGGAATTTTTTTTTACTAATAAATAACATATGGTATGGGTCTTTTTTTTAAACAGATACATTGTGGAGGAAAATAATCTCCAGATATCTGCTTCTTATCATTTTCGATATTGCAAACTCATAGCCAAACTGTTTGCTAGTCTTGACATAAGAAATCACAGCCCAAACAAATGAATCATGTATCATGGATTCACAGTTACAACTTGTAGATCATGTAATGATAAATCAAAGTTATAACACATGAATGATATAGTCATAGTCCTAATGTATCATTCATTTATCATGGGATACAGTCCTAATATGATTCAGAGAGTACGCAGTCACAGCTGCTAAGCAGATGTTGAGACAGACAACCTGCTGCCTGCTTGTTTCTGGTAAAGCCAGAAGAAGCTCTGAGATTATATTTACTAAAATTCTGTTTGTACAGAGAACGCTATCTCCCATAAACAACATGAAATAGATCTTGAGAAATGTCTAAATCTAAAAACATGCACTTAACATGCTGCAAATGTACTTTGTAAAGTAAAATGTAATATATATTTTTAAATTGACCAAGTAACTTAGTAACTGAAGATGTACAAATGTAAAGCAATTGCTGCATAGCAGCATGAGACTGTCAGTTGTACACGGTGTTCTTAAATTAAAAATTTTGGATACATACCTAGAAAAGAGTGAGTGTAAGTGAGAGTATCCCAAACTATTGTGACCTGTAGTTCATAGAGGAACAAAAGATACAACAAAATAATGCATAGCTCAGATTGTTGATAAATTTTATCATTGAGTACTTGTAATAAATAACAATTGATGAGTACAGTGTTTCCTCGCTACTTCGTGCTTCATCTATCGCGGATTCACTACTTCGTGGTTTTTTGGAGTGAAGTATCGATCGCTACTTCCGCGCTGGGAATTATCGTTCTACAAAATACCATAGATATTTCAACAGAAAAAAAACCGACAAATGTAGCCATATTAGTATTTCTATTAAAATATGGTAATTTTGTAGATAGTCAGACGAACGAAATATCTGTGTATGAGAAATCCATTTGCTATGCGTAAGAGACGAGTCATTGGTATCTTCCATCTCGCAGCCAGTTCGCATCACTTTTTTCGGTTTCTCTGAGTACAGTTATAATTTTTTTACACTTAAGTGTTATTGTACTGTATTAATACATGATTAATTTATTACTTTACACTAACATGATATTGTTTTGCATGTATATATTATTGCATGTATGTCCCTATTTCACGGAAATTCGCATATCGCGGCTGGTCTTGGAACCTATCCCCCGTGATAAACGAGGGAACACCGTAGTGGAGTTATCACAGTTGAAAACCAATACAGTGGAACCTCGGTTAACGAACTTAATCCGTTCTGGAAAGCTGTTCGTTATCCGAAACAATGTTTTCCATAAGAAATAAAGGAAATAGATTTAATTGGTTCCCGGCCCTGTTGACTCACTAATATTTGAAAGTTACCGGCTACATAGGTATTTGTTTTAATGAGAACAGTTATAATGCAATATAAATGGAGTTAAATAAATATAAAAACATTAACGAAAGCATTTAAACATCAGAAAACTTGCCGTTTTGACGGCGTGGATGGAAGCAGGTGTGGGGAGGAAGGGGTGGAATTACTGCTTTGATTCCCCCTCCATGAGCACACGTGACATTATAAAATAGGGGGTGACTTCCCTTTTCTGTAGCTTTGAGGTTAAAGGAAAAAAACTTGTCCAGTGTCTGCTCCTTCTGCCTTTTTTTGTAAAACTCTTCGATAATACGACATCACATATCCGACAGACGCATGCCACCTTCATACTTTGAAATCATTTCCTTTTTCAATTCATTTGTTGGCCGCTTCCTTGTCATTACCTCCCTGCTATTAATTGCTCTTAATCTTCTTTGAAGCCACGATCGAGGATTATCTTATTAAAATGAAGCACAAAAATCACAAAATAAGAAGGATGGCACAGATAAGAAACGACCGATCGGAACTGTGTCTCGAGCGCGAATGATTACATGCTGGTCAGTCACGTGTGTTTCATGTGGCTGTTCGTTATCCAAATTTTTTTTCGCTATCCGAGACAAACTTTTAACCGAATATTTGTTCGTTATCCGAAATATTCGCTAACCGAGGCGTTCGCTAACCGAGGTTCCACTGTATATCAATTTAAAATAAGAAGCTGCTTTTGCAAGATGTCTTCCCATATCATGAGTTTTAAAAATGTGTCATGCTAGTTTTTAGGAGTCACTCAGATATAACAAATATCTGGCTTCCCAGTCTTCTTCTTCTTCGTTCCTATTCGCCCCCAGTGGAGCATAGGGCCGCAACCACACGCCGCCATCGGACCCGGTCCTGGGCATTCCTTTCTAGTTGGGACCATGTCATGCCAGCTGTCTCTGCCTCTCTGTGGACTGATCGTCTCCACGTCTGTCGGGGTCTCCCAACCTTGCGCCTCCCTTGTGGGTTCCAGCACAGAGCTTGTCGCGTTATATTGTCGGCTGGCTTCCGTAGAGTGTGGCCAATCCAGCCCCACTTTCGCTTCTTGATGTCTAGGCTGGCAGGGTTTTGGTTGGTTCTCTCCCACAGGGCGGTATTGATGAGTAGTACTATATATATATAGTACTAGGCTTCCCAGTACTATAATGAAAGTTGCCAAAGTGGCTTAGGGTCTTTTTTTTTTATTTTTGTCCTTGTCCAGGGTATTCTTTTCTGTTCTTTTTGTACTTTTCTTTTCTTCAGAGCCAGTGCTATGATATGATATGAACAGTTTCAAGTTGCCACATAAGCTATCTATCAAACACTAATAAATCTCTAAAATATCAGGCAAGTCTGATAAGAGTTATATATATATTCCCCAAAATAACACTGATTATTATTCGTAATTCACACTCCCACAATTTCTCATCCATGAGCACACTTATGAAAGGCATGTCTGTAATGTTCAGCCTTTCAACAAACAAAATATTTAATCATCCGACATTGGATCTAGGCCCATTGAAGATTATTATAAACAACATGGGCTCGATATCAGTTCTTAAATTAGAGTAGTCTTCTCCTTCTCCTGTTTACAGTCCCTGCTTATTAGCTGCTTGTATTACACACATAAAGAGTACAGGCCATTCGAGGAGCCTCGTCAGGGATCATGGACTGGCAGGGTATTCTGTCTTTGCAGTTGTTTTGCCATACATGACCATACCTTTCATCCATAAACCCCGGAAGAAACTTCTCCCATCAATCATCGATGAGCCCCTTTATGTGGCTCAAGTAGTTTCCACCAGAAACTGGGTCCAGCAGAATATGGTGACAGGGGAGAATCACTGTAGCTCTGCCGCGATGTAATCCACAGTTGGTTTTAACAGACGACTGGATTCCAACTCATAGACATCTCTTCCCCTAGTGTATCTTGGTACATAGTTGCTTCTCCTGTTCTCCCCTAAGTAATTTCTAATAAATTCATTTGTATTAGTTTTCAAAATAGAGTATTCCTTTCACTTTCCTGCCACACTCAACTATATCTCCCTCACAGTTATCATAAAGTTGCTTAATGCCAATAATTTACATAATGCCAATAATTCGCTTAGCCACACATTAAAAAGTTCAAAGTTTCGAAATAAAAAAATAAATGAATAGCAACTACAGAGTTCATTAAGGTTACCTTGGCTGGGTAAGGAACTACTTCAAATACACTGAGTCCCGAACTTTCTTACGTATACATTAGGCTTGCTCTCTCATCATGTCAAGAATCCTAATCTAGTTTGCTCACACACACACACACATGAGAGTGAACTCCCTTGACTGCTGCTTGCTTCAACTTCCACACTTTCCATTCTGTTGATACACATGTACGTACCTACACTGCATTCCTGATGTAAACATAACAGGGAAAGGAAATAGATAATTTATTAGTTTAATAAGTAGACGGGGGCTTAAGAATTATCATTAAACTGTTTCTGAGCTGAAGAAACTGCAGTACTTGTGTTTGATGCTAAATGGCATGAATTTTGTGTATGTGATGTATAAAATGATATAAGGAAATTTGGGCATTTTTACTTCTTTACCATTTATATTGAAGAGTAATTTCATCACATGAAGCTAGAATGACACAGAATGATCATTTGATGAAAATGTTATAAATGTTTGATTTATTAATGTGATAAATGTGTTACAGCTGTTCAGTTTATGTGGGACTGTTTGTACGAGTCATTGGAACGTACCAAGAAAGATGAAGGCTCTGGATGCATTCTGGCTCACTGCATGGGGCTTGGAAAAACACTTTCTGTGAGTGCGTATATGCATGTATATACGTGCATGCAGACGTGTGTGAGAGTCTTATGTTGTCTGTTTGGGAGCTGATAGAATTTGTTAGATCTTGTCTATTAACCTAACACCACCCATAAAGTGATTTGTGATTGTGATCACTTTCACTGTCTTTATTGATTTCACCAGATGATACTTCCACATGAGATCCATAACTCCCTTTGTCCTTTAACCATGTGAAATATTCTTCCTGGTTTATAGAATCACCTCCCTCCTCCAAACCTGCTGGTGGCACCACAACTTAATGGTGTTATATTACCTGCCTTGATATTTGCGATGTAAGCATGCAACTGGTATTGCCTTCAGTCTTTTTTACATGGTTATGCTGAAGATTTCTGCCCTTCAGCTTGCATACCACGTTCTCTTGGCTGTTTGAGTGCTTCAGAGTTTGAGCCTATTCATCTGATTCTTTCCTGCTTTGAGTGCTATGGTGCAAAGACCCAGCAAACATCCTTGACCTGCATGGTGTTCTTTGCAGCTCAGCTATATTGATTGTGTTAGCTGGTGTGAGCATTTAATACAAGTCCTGGGCGGAGTAATACACAGAAGCCTAATTTGTCTTCCAAAAATAAAGTGAGTTTTTCTTTCTCTTTCTTCTTTTCGTTGGGTTATTCTAGAAGGCCCTATGCACTTTCTCTACTTTTTCTTGGCCTTTTCATTTATTCATTCAACCCAATAGTACTGTAGTTGCACTCTGTTTAGTCTCATCAGGACCTTGAAGGTTCTCACAAACTGAATTTAATGCAGACGAAACCAATTTTGATCATCTGAATATTCAGTAGTAGAATGATCAAGTATCTGCTTATTGACATTTTTGTAAAATAAAGATCTCTGAAAGCAAAAGGCAGTGTTGATGTTGATAAACCATGTATGCTTCACTGAATTTGGAGGTGCTCATTATCTGTGGGAACTCTGGTTGGATGAGTTGCCCCTGTACCAGTCTGTTTGTTGGGGAGCAGAGGGAGGGTGCCCTTTTTCTCTTGATTCTCTGCAGCTGCTTTTCAGGTTTGTGTTTGCCTTTACATTTGGCTTCTAAACTCAAAATAATCACGCTTGGTAGGATGTAGGTACCTATCAAAATTTATCTGACTTGCTGGGCATTCTAAACACCCATGCCCTGCATAATTGATGACACATATGTTTTAAAGACACCTTTCAAATCCTTATTAATGTCTCAAACATGAAATTGCAAAGAGAAACAAAAATCTTGAGAAATTAAATAAAAACAATTTCCTCGACTCTTCAAATCTCCATTTAGGCCTGAAGCAATGTATGACATCAGTACCAGTGGCCTAATGGTTGACCACAGGATGGCTGATTGATACTAGTTGCCCAGAAAATATTGAATCCTGAAAGCCCTAGCACAGTTACGGAAACTATTGCGTCTATTGCACAGGAAAACAGTGACAGAATAAGTGTTCGTACGTTCCCAAAGGATTCATTGTTGAGAAGATATTAGGTAAACTTTGATCATATGTGTAAAGCTGACTTCACTGCGCCTACACAGTACTGTGTATGCAAACACCACTTTGCTCTTGAATGTTTCCTAGTAACATATATGCTGAAGAAGCAAGAGGGTTTTGAGGTACTGCAAAAGTATCTTCCAGCGTCAGAGTTTTTTCTCGTCCATCATAGTAGCTGCACAAACACCTGAAGTTATCTTGAAAAATGTACTTCAAATTCAGCTTTTCAAGCAATGTGTTAGTAAGATGCACATAGTAAATGACAAGGAATATCTGCAACAGCATTCCTGAAAATATGTATATTCACTCTTTAAAAAAAATTTGTGTGGGATAATGTCTCATTTTTGTTACTGTTATTTACGCCAACAAAACAGTCCCAATGGTATATTTTCAGACTTGAGGCTTTTATGACAGTACATAAGTAAATGAACTAACATAAATTGTAATGGTTGCTTGCAGTGTACAAAATTTGACAAACAACAGCAATGCTTACCTTTGGGTATTGTGAAGTCTTTTTTTGTAGTTGCTGGGTATTGAATCTTCACAGTCCTTAAGTTCAAATGTGTAAAGTATAATACCTTTAAGGCTAGAACAGCATTTTGCACTCATCTTTGCTACTTAAGTCTGTTGAACCCGATGCATTGCTCCACCTTCTGACCATTATATGCTTACTGAGACATAGCATGGACACCACTGGCTGTGACGTTGCGCAGTTATTGCACGTGAGAGCAAGGTTTTGCAGGACTTGACCATAGGTGATTGCAATCATTTTTTGGTCCACTTTTTGTTTTCCCAGATTTTTCAACACCAGGTAGCTCTTGCTTCTCTGCCACACTGCTGGGATGTCAACTCCAGGAGACTTCCTTTCCTTTAGGCTACAAATGGGCAATTCAAACATAGGTCATTGTTCATAACCTGTCAAAGGGGGTAACCTCCAAGTGGCAGGGCTGCTAGCAGGCTGGTAGCTTACAACTAGAGGAAAACATTTCATCGGGTTTAAGGAAAGAAAGCTAGCTGTGTATCTCCTGTGGTCATGTCATCTGGCAATTCTCAAAGAAAATTTATTTTCAAAACAATGTATTTATTGATGTTTTAAGAACTAGTTGAATATCGCACTGGTCACTTACTATTCAGAGTGTTTGGACAACTTTAGATATTTTTAGGTTTTTGAAAGTTAAGTTTAGTTCTTGTTTATATTTATTTTGGAGCTGTTATTCCTGTCATTGTAGTTGTCATAGCTTTGTTAATTGAAATAAGATGGGATTTTTTCTTTTCAGGTGGTAACTTTTATACATACATTACTAACCCACGCAAAAGTTACCAAGGTGAAGACATGTCTTGTAGTGTGCCCACTCAACACTGTCCTCAACTGGGTTAATGAATGGCAGATGTGGTTTGAGGAAAATGAAAAACTCACTGTGAGTAGTCAGTCAAATCAGATGAGTAGAATGTAAGATGTCTGCTTTGTAGTGGGGAGGGAGGAGTGAAGTGAGAGATGGTTGGTGGAAAGCTGAGAGGAAAAAGTAGTACAATATGTCTGACCTGTTACCAAATATCTGATTATGGCAGGTTTATGAAATGGCCAGCATCAAGCAGAACTGGTCCCGTGCAGATGTCTTGGAGGAATGGCATAACAATGGGGGAATTATGATCATGGGATATGAAATGCTGCGCAACCTGTCACAAGGCTCTCGTGTTAGAAACAAGAAGCAGAAGGCCATCTTTGCAAAGACTCTGTTAAATCCAGGTGAGCAATAGAATGGTTATCAAGAAGGAAAAAATCTCATCCTGTTTTTGCAGGGCTGACTGCTTGCCGTAATATAGCCTCAGTTGCTGGCACGGTGTAAAACACCAATCCCCCCCCCCCAATCCTGTTTTTGCCAGCACTTCGCCAACAAATTTTATGCTTTTCATTTTAAGTATAATGAGCAATTTTGTAAATAATTTTTGTCAGAAGTGTACTTTTTACCTTGGAAGAATACTGGTTTTTTAGGGTTAAAGGTTAAAATAGTTTTACAGATTATTGTGATGAGCCCATGGTTTATGGTACTTTTGATTTTTTTTTCTTTAGGTCCTGATGTTGTTGTATGTGATGAGGGTCATATAATGAAAAATGCCGCCTCTGCCTTATCAAAAGCAATGAACCAGATCAAGACCCATCGCAGAATTGTTTTGACGGGAACTCCATTGCAGAACAACCTGATAGAATGTGAGTGGGAGCTTTAAAGTAAACTTTTTTAAAAGTGAAAGGAGTCTTATGTTCTTTTGTGGGACACTGATTCTCATATTTTTGTGTCTCTTCAACTTGTGTTTCAGACCACTGCATGGTAGACTTTGTAAAACCTAATTTGCTTGGTACACGCAAGGAATTTGCTAATCGATTTGTCAATCCTATTACCAACGGACAACATTCTGATTCAACACAAAGAGATGTACGAATCATGAAGGCAAGGGCCCACATTCTGCATGAACTACTGGCTGGATGTGTACAGGTATTATTGCTGTTGCATTATGTAGAAATTGACAAATTTACATGTTCAGCTTTTATGGCTCACAGTCACCATAGAATATTGCCTAGTGTTATTTTGTATCAAAAAACGTTAAAATAAGTATGTGAAAATGAAAAGTTTTGACTGAATCATACTTGTATCGAAGCAACTCTACCATGACGCATTTATGTCTTACAGAGACGAGACTATTCAGCCTTGACAAAGTTCTTGCCACCTAAGCAAGAGTATGTCATCTCCGTACGCCTTACGGAATTACAGGTGACACTTTACCAGGAATACCTGAACCGCACTGGACAGGTGGACGGTCAGATTACCACTCGAGGTGCACAGTTGTTCAAAGACTATCAGAACCTCATGAAAATCTGGACACATCCTTGGGTATTGAAACTAGCTGAGATCCGTGATGAAAGTAAGGTAAGATCTGTCAGAAACAAAGCTGAGTTGTTATGAAGTACTGGCAACTAGATTTTCAATGTTATCATATTTCAAAAGTTATTAAATGTACATAAATAATTTCAGGGTTGGCTTCAAACAGACCCTTTAAATCCCAATCCTTCATAAGTTTTCGGATATTTTGATCTAAGAGTGCTTTTTATGTGTGTACAATATCAGAAAATAAGCACTAATTTTTTTTCAAATGCAGAACTGAATTTCACAGTTGTTGCTTTATATAAATAGACTGTTACAGAGATCACTAATTAACCCCTTAACCTATATAACACAAAGGCAAACACTAATGCCTTAGTCATATCATAAAATGTATGAAAATGCAGATATATTGAATACTTAGCATGATAATAAATAAACAGAATTATGAAACAAAAGCATCTGCTTTCAGAATTCTTTACATAAAGGACTTGAGAATGGACAAGGAGCAACTTGAGCGAATGTGATGTCATTTTTGTTTTCCGTCGCTTTTAATGTAACCATTTTGTTGCAGATGAAATACGACGATGAAGATTCTTTCATTGATGATAGTGATGCAGAAGATGAAAAATCATTTCTTGGCTCAGACAGCAGTAGTGAGGAAAGTGTGCCCAATGTCTCAGAGGGTGAGGAGAGTGCTGGAGAGGGCAGCAGTGCCAACCGCAGGTCACGACGTCTGAGAAACAGAAACCGGTAAGTCCATATCATAGGTAAATCATGAGTTGTTTCTACCTCTGCCCCATCATAGTAGAAATAAAATCTCATTTTAGGAGACAGCAGTAACTGTAGTATTCGGTGTCCGGTCACTTAATCCCCAGACACTTCATCCCCGACACTTCATCCCCTAGACTTTTAATCCCCGACACTTCCTCCCCGACACCTCCTCCCCGACACCTCCTCCCCGACACTTCCTCCCCGACACCTCCTCACCGACACTTCCTCCCCGACACTTCATTCCCAGACACTAAATCCTTTATAAAGCATTATGTAATGCTTCTTTGAAAGCATTATGTAATGCTTCTGTCAAAGCATTGAATTAGAATACGTCATCCCCACACTGTGTGATTTCTAATCACTGATTCTTCTATAAAGCATTGTTTAAAGCCTCTATAAAAGTGTTGAGTTGGTAAGATATTTTTATTCTTCGTTGAACGACAGTTCGGTGAGCTTGAAATATAACCGTAAGAGAAATGCCTCTGGAGTTCATAAAAAGTGGTAAAGGTAGATCTATACTAATTCATGATGGATATGAATTCTTGCTCAAGAAGAAGGCGCTAAACGGAAACATGAACTGGAGATGTACCAAGTATCAATCACTCAAGTGTCCGGTCACGTTAGTGACAGCTGAAAATGAAATCATCAAGGAGTTATCTACTCACAATCATGAGTGCAACAAAGAGAAGGCGAATTGCTTGCAGAGTCAATGCCACAACATGATCGCATGCCGGAACTTCTATCCTACTTCGAGCATACGTACATACGGGGCCGCAGACTGCGCGGTAGAGGGGATAACTACGCTTCAGCTTTATTCCCTCCAGACACTTGGAACAAATACCTGGACGTCATCGGCGGTGTTGCACAAACAAACAACTCTGTGGAGGGTTGGCATCAAGCCCTTCAATCTCTCTTCTCCTGTCATCACCCAACGATGTGGACATTCCTTGATGGTCTACGTAAGGATTGTCAGCTACACAAGGCGTCTGGTCTACAATCATGCGCCGGCACAGAGAAGCGTCCAAAGAAGAAATACGCTGAATTAGCCAGGAGAATTAGCAACATTGTAGAGAGATATGAGTCAATGGATCGTCTTCTGTACCTCCAATCATTAGCTTACCTTTCATATTGATTAACAGCAATTACCTCGCGAACACTCAAGAACAATTTTCATATCATATTATTGAAGAACATTACATTTACTAGCTCATATGAATTTTAACTAATGTTGTAGATGTTCAAATGACGTTGAAGTTAATAGCGTGGTTTGAATTTGAATTATTTGAATTTCAATTAATAAATTTAAATAACATTTTTCGCTGACTTCATAACTATTATAGTTAAGAATTTAGTTTGGGGATTAAGTGTCTGGGGATGAAGTGCTTAGGGATTAAAAGTCTAGGGGATGAAGTGTCGGGGATGAAGTGTCTGGGGATTAAGTGACTGGGAACCGTAGTATTCAATTCCTTAATCTTATGCTGTTGAGTGTTGAGCATGCAGACTGACGCATTAATTTGTGGTCCTACAATTTCTGACCACTATTAAAGTGGTCTTATTTTCATGTTTGTTGCAGTCAGTTGAATATCACATTTGTTCATTAGTAATATGATTGACAGTTTATAATGCTATAGCATTTTCTTTCTAATCGGTTGAGTTAAAAAATTTTAGGTCAGATGATAAAGAAGAAGTGGTGAAGGAGTGGAAGACCCGCTCGCGTGGTGGTGAGGATGGTAATCTGTCTTTTAATGTGTTTTTAAGCTATGCTTTTGATTAATACTGCTTTATTTTGTGCTCGTTTCTTTAAATGGTTAATCATATTCAGTTTTAATTGCATTTGGATTTTTTAAAATTTTAGGTAACGCATGCTCTTGTTCTAACAGACATAAAATTATGGCTTATGTTCAGGTAACACCTGGGTGTTTTTTGTGCTTAGCATTTGTTGGAAAATTGTATACATGCTGAGCATTGTGTAGATTTAGATGAAATGTCTTTTTGAGGAAACACATTTATCAACTTCCACATTGTGCAGCTAAAACTTCCAGTGACCTTTTTTTATTATCATTGTTGCAAATAATCCCATAATTTGGCATGAATGTGCACATGAAAGCAAACACAGTTGATTTCTGAAGGAATGAAACAGACAAATATAAAAAGGCTGTCTTAATGTTTATGATCAGATACAGAGGTGGTCACTGAAGATACAGGCCCTCAGGCTGTCAGCAATGAATGGTGGGCTCAGTATCTTACAGAAGACGACCAGACTAAGATGGAGCATAGTGGCAAACTTGTTCTGCTGTTTGACATTTTGCGCATGTGTGAGGAGATTGGGGACAAAGTGTAAGTGACCCATCTGTGTGCAGCATTTAAGAAAATGCTGTTATGAGACATGTAGAAGATGCTTACAGTAAAAGGACAGAAATCGGTCAGTTGAGCACCAAGCTGTTTTATCTTTTACCCAGTGTGCCTTGTTTAAAAGCAGCAATTTAAACTGTGTGTGTAGACACAAGATTTACAAAAAATAAAAATCACAGGGCGCGCTATTGGCAAGGGGTGTGTGCATCACAAGTATTAATTGTTATTATTTTGGATTTGATGGTATCTTGTAAGGATTTGCATATAAAGGATTTTAGAAACCACACCAGCAGTTGTATTACTTCCATATTTGCATGTTGGGATAGCCTTGAATGGTGAGGTATGAGTGATAAGACAAGCTGTTTTCCCAACAGGCAGAGCAATATATGTGTTTTTCTCATAAAATACACACTTGAGTTGTAATACCACAGGTTATAAGTTGTAAAGAGCAAATAACTCTTTATTTTAACAGGTTGATATTCAGCCAAAGTTTGCTGTCACTGGATATCATTGAATATTTCCTTGAGCATGTGGACAGCAAGTTCCAAGCTGATACTGCTGACAAGAAAGATGATGAAGTAAGATGGCTCAAAATCTTGCAGCAATATGTCAAACTCCATTTAGCTGAAGATGTAAAGTATTTTGATGTCTGTGTAAAGGCAATGTAAACAGTGGTTATGTATCAGATGGGAGACACCAAAACTAATGCAATAAAAGCTTTTGCATAGCTTGACCTATTGCAAAAAGGTTGTATGCTGCTTTGCATTACAGCATTTAATCCTTAATCAGTACAACAAATCGGTGCATTTGAGCAGTAGCTATGAAGACATTCACATCTTTGGGTGTAAACTGTATAAGAAGAGTTAAAAAAATATTGTACTAAAGAGGGATCAAGAAGTGTTCATCTTAAGAATGACTTCCGTGTGCAGCTGCCAGAAGAGTTTGGTAAACGTTGGACTAAAGGAGAGGACTATTTCCGACTTGATGGCTCCACTAGTGCCCAGTTGCGTCAGTGTTGGGCTGGTATTTTTAATGACCCAGAAAACCTAAGGTGAACACTTTTGTCCGTCTTTTTCTGCATGGGGCCAATTGAATAGTTCTGTTAACCCTCCTTCATCTTGTTGAATAGCCTACTAAACTTTAAGTAGTTATGAATAATAACTGATGCTTTTTAATTTTTTTTTAAAAAGTTTATTGGACTAGTTTTAGGTGACATTGTGGCAAATTTACTATGGCAGCTTATGTGTTAAGAGAAATGGTTATTAGAATA
Source organism: Pomacea canaliculata (assembly GCF_003073045.1). Taxonomy (NCBI): domain Eukaryota; kingdom Metazoa; phylum Mollusca; class Gastropoda; order Architaenioglossa; family Ampullariidae; genus Pomacea; species Pomacea canaliculata. The sequence goes on along the minus strand of NC_037592.1, from coordinate 31,368,722 downwards.
AATGGTGTATGTGATATTTGCTTGCCACTGTTTTACAATTTTAAAAAATGTATCAAAACTAAATAATGTTAAACTTGCATGATTAATTACTACCTTAAAAGCACCTTCCTCAGAAATTTATAAAAGAGAAAGATTAAACAAAAGCCATAAAGATGATAATACGACAGTCAGGATCACATTGTTTTCAACAGGGCTCGCCTGTTCCTGATCTCAACACGTGCTGGAGGTCTTGGTATCAACTTAGTGGGGGCCAATCGTGTTATCATTTTTGATGCTTCTTGGAACCCCTCTCATGATGTGCAGTCCATGTTCCGTGTTTATCGATTTGGCCAGTCAAAACCTTGCTACATCTACAGGTTTCTTGCTCAGGTACTGATTGTTAGCAGTTTAGTCATCTGTCATCTTTAGACCGAATGGAAATTCAGATGGTTAGGGTTTTCCCGTATATGGATGCACCTATGTCAGATATTGATGAAAGGATGTTTTCTTAGCCTTATTCTTATGATTTCTTATTGGCAGTGAAATTTGTTTGGTATGAAAGTTGGTATGACTGTAGATGTGTAACATTTTGTTCACTATGTACAGGGTACTATGGAGGAGAAGATATATGAGCGACAGATAACTAAATTGTCACTCTCCCAGCGTGTGGTTGATGAGCATCAGGTAGAGCGACACTTTACATCAGCTGATCTGCAGGAGCTTTACGCCTTTAAGCCTGACCGCCTTGCCGACAACAAAGAGAAACCTACTCTGATGCTGCCCAAGGTAATGACCACAATTTCTTATGAGTGCTTTTTGGTAGTGTTCTTCATTTGCTGCTGTCACGTACCAGTACTTGCCTGGTGGGAAAAGTGCTCCACTGGTCAGGTGAGCATCAGCCCTCAGTTATAAAGGTGACAGTAGTTTTATAGTTATGGTGCACTACTGCTGTCTACTCCTAAGTCAAGTGCCACAGCAGTTGCATGTCTGTGTATTGAGCTCAGTTTGTGTATTCCAGCTCTCTAGCCATTTTTGCTTTGTGCCCCAGACTTTTGTAAAATACTTTTTTCTTGTCTTTAGTGCTTGATGGTACTTTGTGTCATTATATCTTCCACAGCAGCACAAAGACAAATATTCCAGCTGTGGAACAAATCATGCCAAATAAAGTAACCATGACAATCAACTGTTAGCATCTTTGAAAAGCAATATCAAAGTAAATGTGAATAAAATTTAGGAAAATCTTGGTATTTTACAGACAATTGAATAGACTTCTGCCTTTTTATGCTAAAAATGTATTATTTAATGGCATTTTTTCCCCTCTTTTGTTAATGTCGATTTTATTTAGAAGACCATGGTGAAAATTATTATTTATCAAAGATATTTCAGTTTCAGTGCTTTGTTTGACTTTTTCTTTTTAGTATCATAAATATTTTTCATTTTCTTTAGTTTAGTATACAAGTTTGCTTTTTCAAGACATTAGCATTTTATCAGCAAGTTTTTTTTAACACAATCCAAAACAAAGAAGCAGAACATACTAACCCCCAACCCCTCTTCCTACTATGAGATGTAGTAAGATATAAGTTTGATGGAAAAGAATAATTATAAAAGTCATCTCAAGGAGAGACACTGGGTTAGTCTCATTGGATTGTTGATAATATCCTGGACATTTTTTTTGCCATCCTAAGGCATCAGCTAATCAAGACTACTTTGTTATGTTTGTGTTCTCAGGATGCTCTTCTGGCTGAAATTATGTCAGGTCAACGTGACTGGTTTGTCAACCTACATGAGCATGATTCTTTGCTGGAGAACCTTGTAGAACAAGAGCTAACAGAAGAAGAAAAGAAGGCTGCTTGGGAGGAGTATGAAAATGAGAAGAAGGGTCTCCGAATGAATGGTAAGCAGTATGGAACTTTGAAAAAAAGTCAGTCAAGTAGGTCTTTTATCAAGACTTATGTTTTTATAAATGCTAATTATATTACAGCAGGGTAGAATAGTAATTGGGAATAATTTAGGCAGTGGACTACTCTAATAAATTAAACCTATGCCAGAGAATTGCTCCGAGGCCTTTGTAATAATTTTTATATTGTAGAATATTTTAAAATATTTTCTTTTACAGCCTATTTTGTAGCTGCCAATGAGTGGAGTGGAGAAGAGCAAAAAAGCTCTCCTCCCTCATCTTTTTCAAATAAAATACATTTAAAACAAATTGGGATGCATTGTTGATATTGCATTGGGCATTGCTTGCAGTTCACCAGGGCTTTGGTGGTCTGGGATTGACTGGTTTCTTGAGTCAAGAATACTTGTTGCAAACAGCACGAACATTGCGCGAACAGGTGGTGTATTTTTCTTTGCTATTAGACATAAAATGGTGTTACTTTATACATAATAGAGGCCATCTTGCAGATACCACAGATCCTTAAAATCTGTTGACAGGGATGTGTGTGTTGGCAAAAGGGCAGATATAGATCATGGATAAGACTCTAGCTCCTTCACAGAGCTGGATAATAGCCAAGACAGAATGTGGAAAGGATATACGATTTTCTTTAAACTGCTGAGATAGAATTGCATTTGTGTATAGACAGACCTCTTTGGTCACTATTGATGAAAATGGTCGTATGTTCTATGCTGTCTTGGACAGAAGCTTGTACTGTTTCATTAAAAATAATTGTTGTATTGCGTGCTTTGATGCTGAAAACAGTTATTCTGATGTGAATCCATGACTTCTTTTTGTAACAGATGTTGACTTTTTCTATTCTGACAGAATCCAGACATGCCACAAGAAGAACTGCAGATGTATCTGCAGCGAATTATTATGATTCAGATAAGACAGAAGCAGGAAGAGCAGCGCAGAGTAAGATTGCTCTTAAAGTATTTTCCTTCTTTGAAGTCATGTACCGCACAAAATGCCATGGGGAAATCAGAGTATGTTCGAAGCATTATGTATTTCTAAAGACCAACCTTTTTGTCTCAGATTTGTTGTAGCGAATATTTAAAAACGTTTTAGTCCTTAAGAAAAAGGGCTTTGTCAGATAACATGTACATTGCTGATTGCAGCTGGATTTTATACAGCGACAGCAGGAGACTCAGTTTGCGGCACAAATGCGGCAGCACTATGCCCAATTCCAGCACCTGCAGCAATATGGACATGGTGCTATGCCTCTTGGCATGCTCCCACCTCAACTAATGCCTCCATCAACACCTGGATCCCGCTTTTCACCTAGCCTTTATGCCCATATGGCTCAGCCGGGGCTTTCTGCCTACCATGAAGCTGCTGCCATGGCTCGTATGGGTAACACCAGTGGAGGAGGTGCTGCAGGCGGGTCCGGAGCTCCTGGAGCAGCCTCTTCAAAGGGAGCTAATTCTTCTAAGAGTAAACCAGAAGAAATTATAAACTTGGATGAAAGTAATTAGACTGACTTTTTGCTTGACTTTACCTTGGTGTGTATGCTATTTCCTCAAAGGCCTTGTCTATCTGAAATTGCAGGCAACGTGTGAGAGCTTGTATGTGTGTAAGTGGAGTTTGGGGGTGGGAGTAGACACTGAAGGCCAAAAATGGGAGTTTGAAAATAAGACCAAGGTTTTTGCACAAATTTTATAACTTAAAACATTTCATGAAAGGATTTTGAGAGGTGGGATAAGGGTAAGAGTAGGCTTGAGAGTTGTCCATTGCATTGTAAACATCAATGACAGGCACTGCTGGATGGTCCCAGACTTTCTCCATCTGTTGGTTATAAAAAGGAGTATGTGCAGGCATTAGAAGATGGTGTGATCTGACAATTGTTTGATGTGTAAATTTTTAACAAAAGATTGCTTTATATTTTGAAAGTGGTATGTTGCTGTTGATTTTTTTTCTGTAGTGCTGCTTTTGTTTTCTATAGCATACACTCCTTAATAGGATTTTTTATTTTTAAGGATTAGGCATTTCAACCTTATTTTCCTAATGAAAAAGATCTAGCAGGCCACAATAAGACATAGACAAAAACTTTATCATATTGTGCAAAGGTAGATAATTGTTTTAATGTAACCTGAATAATTGTGCATGGTCTCACATGGAAGCTTAAGATGTCCAGAAAATTCCTTTTTAACCTTAAATTGAGAAATGTTCACATGCTTTGCCAACACTTCCCCTCCTTTTTTCACACAGACTTCTTAGATCATTGTAGTTTCTTCAAAGTTACAGACCTACGAACACAACAATAACTGAACTGTGGGCTTCTTAGACATCAGATGGATAGGATCTTAAATACTACTGTGTCAAATTATCATGTAGTTTGGTATCTTCATTGTTTTATTTTGTAAACAATAAACTGTCATTACTCCTTTTCATTATGGTGCATAATCATGCAAGTAGGTCATATTTGCAGTGTTTTGCATTTCACCCACAGGAATAAACAGGTAGCCATTCTTTTTTTTTACGTATGTTGAGCAAAAATGATTCACACAGGCATGATCTTGGAAAGCATTTAGGTTGTCAAAAACAAATCGGAGCAAAAATCAAACGCTGGCCATCACTTAAATGATTTACCCAATTGAATAGCAGCTTTACACATTTGATGGTGTGCTGGTGAACCAATTGCAACAAGCTAAGTTGCATGTAAACTGGTAATGTCTTTCATGCTAAAGAAATTAATCAATGATAGCTTTAGAATGGTAATTTTGCCATATTGTGTACTTCAGTAGTGAGTTAAAATTTTATCATTACCTAAAATATCTGCAAAGACAAGGGGGAGGCGGGCATTGAAAAGCAAATCTCAAAAGTTGTATGTTTCAGTGTTCCAAAGGGAAGTTGTTGTGTATCTGTTGCCTTTAACAAAATATAATGCCAATAGATGTTTATATATTTGTGGTGTTATGCTAATGTTGCTGCTTTTGTCTTTATTGAAGAAAAGTGGGACAAACTGAATCATTTTTTGTTAAAGCAACAAAAATATAACAATACACTTCTACCTTTACCGGCATGTAAAAGCCACATTTGTGTTTTAATGTCCATTTCAAGTAAGTTGGATGACCAAGCCCACTGAAAGTGTTGATTTGTCACTAGATAGCTTAAGGGTTATCGGCAAGGTCATTGGACGTGAAATTAAAGCCCCTGCCCCCCCTTTTTTTTTTGAAACTTGAAAACAGCTGTACTTCATAAGATCAAAGAATACACTTTTTTCATACATGCAACCGTTGCCTGGGTTATAGTGTCCCTCAAACTTTGTGGTTGTGTACAGTAACCTGCTGTTTGCAATGTTATTTACTGTACTACTTTTTTTGAAGATCCATCAAGTTGTGCTGACATGATAAAAGTGTTTTTACTTGTTTTGGATAAATATTTTCTTTTTTCCTTAGGTGGATGTCTTGATATTGGTCAGTCTTGCATGCACCTATGCGATTTAAAAGTAAAAATAAACACTGAAACCATTTGGGTATAGCCCTAGAAAACAGGATCTATGTACATAAGTTGTAAATAACAAGTAATGTGGACCAGGAGTGGTGATTGTCTCCCTACATGTTCCTGTTGTTACCATTGCAAAAAGAATCTCCTGTTTCAACTCCATACTGAAATTTGGTTACCTTGGAGCGATTGTGGCAAAGGTTGAAAGACATTGTCTTGTTAGAGTGCTCATAAACAATCATTGGTTTGGAAATTGCAAGTCATGACTAAATCTTTAAAAAAAAAAATTTTCTCCTTTTACTGTAGAGGGTTCATTTTGGTGTAGATTTTACCTGAGGTTTGCATGAACATGGCACATTGTGTGTGTGTATATATATAAAAACAATATTTTAGGTTTTCACTGGGAAAATATATATTAGGGAGGAGCAGTGATTGTAGCAGATGCTGTCAGTATGCTATTCTTAAGGCCTAGTGTACATTATAAATTTTTAAGATCATAGGAACAAAGAGGGGTAGCAGGTTCTAAAATTTTTAAGAGTTTGTGCCTTTTGGATTTCTGTTGGAAAGTTTGGAGAGTCTAGTATCACATTTTAGTCTTTGAATGTGCATCTTCATTTGACATGCCTCCCTGTCCAGCGTCCTTCCCGTCTTCCTCATCTGTACACATTTCTGCATGGTACACTTTTTTGAACCAGTATTTCTCCATAGTCATGAATGTCTCACTTTTTGCTTCTAAAGTTGAAGCTATTTGAAGCCATCCTGTTAAATGCTAAATGTTCTTTTAGCTGTGAATGGTCCACAGGGTTAAAACTGCACAGATATTGAGTTATGTATGTCTAAATATGCTGCTGTAAATTTGTTTCGAGGGTGTCTTGTCTAGATCCTTGATGAATATGTATGTGGTGCAAATATTGTGCGCTTAATAATGGGATGGAATTTTTTAGTTTGTAACAAGCATTTATGTAAATTGTTTATTCTGCTTACTGTTTAATGTACAGCTTATATAACATTGCTAATTTTTGTTATGAAATGAAGTAAAACTTTTTAGTAATCATTTATAATATTCCTGGCAGCAGAGTCATTCAATATTTTGATCATGGTAAGACTTGGTACAGACACTTCTCTTCAAAGGAAAACTTTTTGACAAAATTCACTTGCCTCACGACAAAATCATTTTAAGTTGTTTAATATTAGTCAATCCAGGAATATGTAGTCACTTTTTCATACTCTGGCATTAACAAAAATAGACCTTCATGGACTTTTATCATGAGCTAGTCAACAGGAAACCAAAAAAAAATTTTTTATCTGGCCATAGCACTGCTTGTCAAAGACTGTTGTACATTTTTCACATTTCCCCCACCGAATCTGCTTTTGTGTGCATCCTAGAGGGTAAGAAATCTGTCATGGTGGTCAGTGAAATAGTAGTCTTGTGTTGCTTTGTTAAGTCACTGAAAATTTTATTTGATTGTGGTTGTTTTTTTTTTTATTTCTGTTAGCATTAAAAAAAGAGTGGAAAATTGGAAAAAAGTATTGAAAATTTGGGCAGAAGTGTTTTTTTTTTATTAGGTTTTAATTGCTGATAGGAACACTGACAAAAGCGTTCAAATGACCATGAAAGTTTTTGGTGAAAAATGCAGGCATGTCAAGAATAAAGCTTCTCAACATATCTTTACACAAAAGATAATCATGAGTTGCAATCAAAAAGAGCATGAATATATCACAGAGGTGCAACAGTAGTCAGAATAGAAATTTCATAAAGGTGTGCCTTTCACAATTCTACTGTGACCTAGAAATTGTGTAATAAAAGTATAATTTTGAGATTTCTCTTTCCATCTTACCCGACCCCACTTCCCAACAAGAAAGGGAAAAAAAGATAGAATAGCAGTGAGATTAAAAAGCCCACATAGGAAATGAAATTTGGTGCAAATTCAGATTGTTATAAAATATCCCTTCCAAGCTGGGTAAATTATGCAAATTTTAGCCAAATGTACCTGGATCAGGACTGAATTTGTTAAAAACAGATGAAAAACATGAAAAAAGCATTTCACAGGATTTTCTTAATAAGAGAGGGAGCCCAATATGTAACATTCCATAATGAGATCTAGAGGCTCAAGTGCTTCCATAAGCTTGGTAGGAAAAATGTTGAACTTTATATTCAAATTTACACGTATTAAACTGAAAACTGTTAAAACACTTAACCTACTGCACAGTGTCTACCAGGCATGATGTTCCAACACACATTGTACAGTGTGAATAGCACTTGCAAGTAAAAACAATTGTTAAAACCAAATAGAACATTAGTTGTGCAATGTCAACACACTAAAAGTTGCTCATTGTGCTAATAATAACCTGAGTCCAGCGGAACTTGCACCAATAAAGGTGGCATGTGAATCAGTGGGTGTTTGTGCTGCAGCTTGTCGCCATTCTCTGTAATAAGGTAATCTGTGTATACATCAATGTACATCAAATCCTTTTATGCAACAAGTTAACATTTTGTACTAGGGATATATGCATATGTAAATTATGAACCAAGACAAATGCAAGGCTCTATCTATATAACACTATAATTTACAATTTAAAAAATTTCAACACCTTTGAAATGCTGGCAGAATACTCGAGACACTAGAGGACTGATGTCATTAAGAACTGCCGGTAAGTGGTGTCACATCAGAAGCTTCTCATCTCATTTCTGACACAAGAGCGGAAGGCATCCCATGTGTTCTGAGTGTGCATGAGATGAGACTAGGAAAGAGGGGAAAAATGAAACTATTAGTCATGTAGCACGTAGCACATAATCCGATTAACAAAAAAAGCCTGATATCTTAAAAAGTGAATTTAACAGACAGCTGCTTCCACCCATTCTCCCCTACTGTTCCCCCCCCCCCCCAACAAAAAAAAAATAAAAAAATATCAGTTTCATTTTGTTCTTTCCCCTGTATGTCTGGGAATATGAACCTTCAGGATATCGGTTTTGTTCATACTGAAGTAAGCTTTTCTGTACAAGACTCACCCTTGCTCCTCGGTGAAGTCGGTCCTTCATAATGTTAATAAACTCTTGATGGCTGAGGTTACCATCACCATCCGAGTCGAAAATCTGAAACACTGTGTTGACCACATGAGGACCCAGCATGTATCCTGTGCACACCTTTACTGCTCTCTGGAAGTCCTCTACAACAGATGAAAGAAAGGAGCAGGTACTTGTGTTACATGTGGCAGAGATTTAATAAACAATCACACTAACTGCTCTGTATATGTTCATGGGAAACACACAAGAAGCATAAGACTGATATTCCAATTGAAATTGCTGTTAATGTATTTGCGCCACAAAATGCATGGGAATTACAACTAAACAAAACTTTCAGATGAATTTTGTCAGCTGCTAGGAAACTTCCTTGCAGCAGCAGCATACCTTGGGAAACTGATTTCTCTGCATAGCTGTACATTTTCATGGTCAGAGCAAAGTCATCAAGGTTGTTGAGGAACTGGCAGAATTTCTTGAATTCCTCAAAGCTGATGCCCTAAAAACAGCAAATGTCATTAATGGGTGTGTGAAAACCTTCAGAAAATAGTCATCAGCTTGTCAGTGGATGTCCACATTAGTTTTAACAGGATTTCTAAACATTTACCACTACTACTACTAAAATCAATAAGAATAATGAAGATTTATAAAGCGCTATTCCAAAGGTTTGTTTAGAGTACTTTCTGTAAATAAAAGATTGAATCATCAACAACCATGCATACATATTCGCATATAACACTTCATCAACACACCTGAAGCACAAAGTTAATACAGACATGTTATGCATGCTCAGGGTCACAGTGAAGTTGCTCTGAAAAGATGTGACTTAAGTTTAAAGGTGGTAAGAGAATCAAGAGTATTGGAGGCTGATGGGTAATCTATTGCAACAAATTCCTGTTTGGTGTTCATCTTTACTGAAGAATAGACCAGGTGACAATCATTTTTATTATGACAGCTCGTAAGTTTCACTTCCAAATTAAAAATGTAGCTAGAGAAATACATAAAGTGGGTAGTCAAAGCAAACATAATGACTTGAAAAAAAAATATACAGTCGTGTCTGAGAAGTACTTAGCTCTAGAATATACCTGTACCTACCTTTTCCTCAGGCATACGCTGGCGAACACGCTCTAAACATTCTTCAATTTCAGAGTGGTGTAGATTGGTGTATCTTAAAAGGATGGTGGCAAAGGAAACCTCCGAAATGGTGCTCATGCCATGTGAGAATTCATGAAACTCCAGCTCAATCACTTCACTCTGGAGATTCTCCATAAACCTAAACAGCCAGGGTAATCATCAGCACAATAGGTGCATGTCTTCTGTGCATCATGGAGTGAAGAAGAGAGGAAGAAGTGGGGTTGGAATATATAAGAGAATGATAGACTTCATAAGTGACCAATGTATAGGAGGCAATGAGTTAATGAATTCAGTGTTGAAGATCCTTTGTTTTTTACTGGGGTTCAAATCAACAACTCAAAAATACATGTGTATGCACATGCATGCGCACACACAGACATTGCATAAAATGAAAAGTAGCAAAAATCAGAAACTGTTACTTTTCTCTCTCTGCATTCTATTCCTCTAAGATGCATATTTTACCTATTACCTGTGGAAATCCTGATAGTTCAGCACATCCGTGCCTTTAGGACCAAAGAAGTGGACAAGCAATGTGGTGTCTGTTACTTCTTTCTCTAGCTCCTGCAAGCACAACAATGTCTGAAGCAACCCCTCCTGCTTTTTGGGGGAATTCTACTTCCCCCAAAGTAAACTTGCAGTGTCTGGTTTGGTCTTGGTAACATAAACAATTAAAATGAAATCCTTCCTTTTTACACCACATAAACTACCAACCAAGCAAAAGTGTGCTTAAAAATACCAATAACAAAGTATAAATGTTTGACGACAACCAGGAGCACAAATGCAAATCCAAACACTACTGAAAATGCACAAGCATGATAAAGATGAAACAAAAACTTCTGAAAATCTTATAAAAATTCAGCTACAGTCTCTTCCTGTAAGGGGGAGAGGAAGAGAAGGAGGGCAGTGAATGGACCATAAAAAAAGAGTAAGACATGTCACAGCATAAAGACATACCATTCGACTACATGCCAGACATTAACACTATCTATTGATGGAAGGGTGCCTGCACACTGACCTCATGCACTATAATCGTTCCCACACAATGCTCAATGCCCTTAGAAAAGCAACAGTAGCTAATCTCTCACAAAACACTCCTGTATTAATACTGCATCCCTTACATTCACTAATACTGTACCTGAACAGGACAAAACAAAGATTTACTTCAGTGATATGAAAAATTTTTAATTAAAGGAATACATGAAAAAGACCACTCAAATTCTTACAAAATTAATGATATTAAAATATAACTGGACACAGCTCTAGTTTATTAAAAAATATAATAAAAGGAATTAGCAAAGTGCATTTTTGTTATGTCATTCCTAGTAGATTATCAGAACAACTTCTGACATATTTAAAGCAGGAAATTATTTAGCAATGCATATTTTAATAAAAACTGCTAGTTTGGTTATTAAATCATTCCAAAGACACCAAAATAACATCCAGATCACTTAAATTCTAGTTATAAACATTAGAATAAGGTTGTCTACAGCTTTACAGTATATAATAGTCTGTGTTAAACCATGTTAAACACGGGTCAAAAACAAGCAAGTTAATCATGCTCTTTGGTGCTGAAAGATTCTTAAAATGTTAACCATACAAACAAGCCAAAAAAAAAAAAAAAAAAACTAAATCAAACTGTACTGTTAACTATTAGTATATTAGTATTAGTTTACAAAGATACCAACAGATTGTAGGCAGTCAATCTATGTCCCTCATAAAATTAATTTGACATTACAAAGACAAAATTAAAAAATGCACAAAAATAAGCAATTTGAGGGTATTTCAGATGGAAGGTTGTAATCAGCAAGAAGTTACAGGACTGTTAGGTGTGACAGACATCACAAGTACATGTAACAGCACTGAGGTTCAAGTCATAAGCGTGGAGAACCAGTCACATGGAAAAAGCACTCTTATTGGCTTATTTACCAAACACTCTTAGTGTTCAAAGTGTGGCATGAAAACAAAATACTCAACAGCCCCAGGCCATGGGGGCTTTATATTCATCTTAAAATTTTCAGCAAAAACTGCTGCCATGGGACTACTTGATTGGGAAAAAAAAACACTCCAGCATTTAAGGTTTTTTAATGATTTATTTTTGAAAAAAGGCTTGTTTATCAGATTAATTTTTCAGGTACAAGAATGTCTGTGACAAAGAAGGGCAAAGAAGGTGTTGTAGGTGACATCAGCATGCAATGAAATGGCAAGAAAACATACTGTTTGTTCTGAAGGTGGTTGCAGACCAATGCGCTGTCCTTGCTTACTAAAAACACGCTCCAGCTGAAAAGAAATGGGAGGGCAAGCACCAAGAGGAGCATTAGTCAAAGACAGGTGCAGGCATCCAAGCTCATCTGTGATTGAATGCCCAGAGGTTCACCAGAATCATTCAAGCAGTTCATATCAAACCTTCAAGGCACTCAATTTCTTAAGTGTGTACATGCTACTAACAAGAATGGTCAATTTCTGTTTCAAAGCATGCTAACTTCTTCACACAACAATCTTTACAAAACATAAACAGCTATGACTATTCAGTTTATTCCTGTTTTCACTGCTCTTCATTTGACTCCTGTGTTGGTGCATGTATTACTTAAAGATCTCAACAGTACAACATTAGTAATAAAATGTGTAACATCGTCCCCTAAATTATCTGTGCAATGTTTTAACAAAGTAAATGGTGCATAGGGTATGGAGGTGGTGTGGCTGAATTAAGACAGAATAATAAATAATAATAAAGACAGAAGCAATGAACATGTTAAAATTTTAGCTTTTATGAGATCTGAGATGTTTGATATTAAAGTTTCTTTGAAATTTATACTAAACCTGTTAGGACCACATATTGACTATGGATACACATTTTCAACATGCATTATCAAAATGAATTAAAAGTGAAAATGGGTTTCTGACATAAGTGGAAACAATAAAATTTTAAAATATTTACTGAAACTCACTTTAACAAAAAGTAAATAATTTAATTGATAGGTAATATATCTTGGAGGGAGCCATATTCAGATCTAGAAACATCAAATTCATTCTGTTTTCAACTTTATATATTCTTAACATCCTAGCATCTGTCTCAAATTTAAGGATGAAACAAGCTGATGAAATGCGTTAACAATGATATGCATATCAGATGATTTCCACTACTACCTTAAATCTATTCAAACTATGTCAATCCTTTTTATCAGCCCCTACCCCAAAAGAAATGTCTTATAAAGCTAACTGCAATCCAAATCCTTTACAATGGGAAAATTTGCAATTATAATGTAGCCAAAAGAACTGACCTGCACAGACAATGATGATCTTAGAACAAAATGAGAACTAATAAATATTTTCAGGAAAATCTATTTTTCCTTAATCTATTTTTCATGAAAAATTAAACAAGTAAACAAATGAACATGAAGCCCTATAAGAACAGGCATGGCACAATTTGTGCAATATCTGAATGTGATTTAATATAAGCTGATTGGAACCTATCAATTAATAGGAAACAAAACCCTCAAAAACCTCAAGAAGCTGGAAATGAACATGCGGAACATGCACAGCCCAAGAACAAGCCAAAAGCTGGTTAGAAACATTGTAGATAAAAGTTATATGAAAATCACAAGTAACTGCATGCAGAGTTCAGCATCTGGATGTCTAGCAAAAGAAGAGAGAAGGTTAGGTCATAGGAGATGCAGGATCAGGTCTAGATATTTACGCTAACCCATCAACTGTTTTTTTAAAAATTATGATTATATATTTCATTCACAAGTGATTTAAAGTTTTATAAAATGTAAAATGATAAATATTAATTCTAATGCACTTTAATTTAGAATACACAGAAATTTTTATTTTTGCTACGAATATTAGTAAAAACAGCTTACAAAATGTATTATATGTATTAGGTTCTGATTCCTTCAAATATTGCACTTACCATTCCAAAACATTTCAAAAGTTTCAGCAGAACAGAAAAGTCAATGGCGTAACAACCACTGTCAGATGAAGTTTTACTTAAAATTTATGTTGAACCTTGGGCAGCTTGCTCCTTTTACTTTCAAAATATATTCAAGTATTTTACCTTGCCGAAATGACGGGAAGAAGTATACTTTAATTTTACGGGATAAAATGCCTGAAGCAAGCTGCTTTGATAGGTAGCAATGCCACATTACAATGCATGATATACATATGGCCAACACTCATTTTTCACAATGATTCCAATCTGTGCAAAGGCTTTGCTACAGCTACAATGTCGGAGGGATAAGGAGTATTAGGGAAAGCTTTGTAGCATACATTTAGGGTTTTCTGAAGGTTTTTCTGATCCCTGGGTACAAACTTTCTTTCATGTTTGGGCAGAGCGAAGAAAGATTCCAACTGAAAAAGACAGCATAAAACCACAGGAGAAAATTAAAATTTGGTGCATGACTGTAAGGGAAGCATGCCACTTACCTAGGCCTTCCCAGTTTATTTGGTTTACAGACTGTTTTTTTTTTCAAAGGTTTCTTTTACTCTTCCCCTTTTTTCTCTTCTCTTATTGGTCAGTGACATGTCAGCACTTCATTTACAACATGTAAAGCACAAGCCAAAAAAGCTTTCTGTCATGAAGGCAAAAACTACAGGCATGTCTTCAAAACTGACACCAATTAACCCTGCTTACAGCTCTCTAAAGACTTACTGTAAACCAAATTATGGTTTGGCCAAAAACAACAGCATAGCAGTACACCAAATAATACACAGACTTATGAGCCCTCTCCCATAGTAGGTCAACCATTGTGAGAAGGAAAGAGAATGTGAGTGTTTGTGTGCTGAGGGAGCAAAAATAATTTTTAAAGAATGTACTATAAACTAAACTATGATTTCAACATCTGATGTGCTAGGATAGGTGGACTTTACAAAGTAGGCACCTGACCAAGCAACACCAAGAGTTCTATCAGGTTTTTAGAAATTTTATGATCCACTGTTGATGACTAGTGCTGATGGCTTTCATTACCACTAATGTTTTAAAAGGTGGTGGTTAGTGCCTTTGACTTAGTCATCAAAGACCTGCTTTGGGGTGCGGATGCTGATTTTACACGCTACAGCCACAATGCACGGATACCTATAATTTATCAGGTAAAGTAAAAAGCAAGGGAAGGGGAGGGATGGCCCTGCCTTCCCTATTTCCTGCTCTAGACATGATGAACCATGTACTGTTTGTCGTGAATCTCGTGGAATAGGCATGTGAAATTGATGAAGGTGTCATAATTGAGCCACTGCCTCCAAACTAATTACACTCTCGACTTCACCACCCACAATGACACATGGTGTCATGCGTGTTTGTGCAATACATTTAAACTAAATTACTAATAATTTCACAGTTGCTCCAAGCCCCCTGCATATATTCACAATAAACAACTCGGTGTAAAAAAAAAATATATCACTCATTAATATATGGTCGAGAACTTGACAAATATTTATGCAAACTCTCCCAGAGCTTGATGATGAACTTGGTGATGTGTAGACTGTTGATCCCCTCATTGCTTGTTGATGGCTTTCACAACCCACAGAGATGTGAAACAGGTACTACAGGAATTGAGAATCCACTTCTAAGAACAGACAGCCATTGGTGAAACAGAAGCGCTCAACATTCAGTTGCGGAGTAGGCATTGTCTACGAACACCACTCTCACAGCAGAGACCTGATTTCTAGCAACCTGGTCAAAGTGCCTCTTTATGACCTGCACCCTTCCAGCATCAAAGTGATGAAAGCCTCTTTATGGGTTCTGGAATGATGTTAAATCTATGTCCTCAGACCTCTCTTCACATGCGACTGGTCAAGCATACATGCTCGGACCATTCTGTGAACTATGACCAATCACTACCTAGCTAGTACATGACAGGTAGATAGTCATTGTGGCTCAATAGTCAAATGCCCATCACATTCATCCCTTCTCCTACACAACAACAGAAGGGAGAGGAGCAATGAAGTCAGGCTTCAGATTCACTAGAAAGGGCTAAAGCTGGGTGCAATAAACTCATAAGGCATCCTCATCAGGTACAGGACCCTCTAGAGTTGATGTACTGCTGGTCCCACATAAAACTATAACTAAAGAATACGTAATGGTCAGTGGCCTCTTGTCCTGTGATGGCCTGGAACTGCGCTGTGACAACTATGGCATTCTTTAACATGACATCATAACCATCTACCTATTCTCAATGTCTGCTTGTCCATTCAGAAGCATCCTCACATGAACTGTTTACAATGCAAGTGTGACACCAGTGCTACAGCTCTGCTCTTAATTATTTCATGACACAGTTTACTGCCTCCATCACAAATGAGTTGTAGGACATTAAAGACCAAAACACCTGGAATGGTATGCCCTACAGACAATGCACTCAGAGTCTAAGTTCTCATTCTAGAAAACTGAACCACCTCTTATAACAGCTGTACATCCTGTGCAGAGAGAACATTTTCTTCATTTTATGCTGTCACACTGTATGATATGTAATCTTGCAAGTTAACAGTTTACTAATGATGAAAAAAATTACCAGGTACACCTATGAACTCTGGTTATCAAAACTGCTGACATGAATTCTAAGAAACTTCTGACCTGGAGTGTACTGTCCACTTAAGGCATTTGAAGACCACAATTTACAAAGCAGTCAATCATGTATAAGCATTATAAAACAGATGGTGAACATTTCACCACTATTCATGTTTCTGAGTATGTCTCATTATTAAAAAAAAGTGTTATAAACTGCTTTAACAGAAATAATGTGTTACATTCCCAAGAATCGATGCTTGTTTAAAGAAAGGGGTGCTGTATTTAGTCTCTAAATATCTTAACTTATTCTCCAGGCTTAAACAATTGATATGGAATCAAAAGTGAGTGATTACACAAAGGTTTTGAAATTTCCTGACTTTTTCTTTTAAGAGAGCCACTTCATTGCCAATGACTGGAATATGGAAAATGTCTTAATTTGCAACACACAACAAGGCAGAAATTGGGGTCAACTGTTAATCACATATGGGTTGAGGGAATGTGGGCACAAAGGAAATAGGGATGGGTGTAAAGCATATTTCCTTGTTTAGTGGATCCTGTTAATAAGTGACAAGCAGCTGATATGCTAGGAAAAAAAGAAATTACCATCCAAAATAGGTGTGTGAGGAAGGGGGATTGCATCTGTACAAATCTTTTCAATCATTTTTGTAGGTGCAAAAACAGATTTGTAAATCTATGTCCAAACACACTTTAGAATAAAAAGTTATTTAAATATTTTAACTGAAATATGTGCCTCATGTAATTTCACAGTTTAAATAACATCTATCCATTGTTTTCAGCTTCCCTTTGGTTCCATCTACAATATCTTCTATGCAGGATGGAAATGATTGGTGTATTATCTTCATGCCACTCAAAGCTGCAGTCATGTTTAAAGTCTGTTCTGAATGAAGAAAATGTGGACAACTATGTGCATGCATAAATGAATGCAAAGATGCACAAGTGAGATGTATTTATGTAAAAATGCATCTTCATAAAATGTTCATTTGCATTGCATGTCAAGACATAGCCATGACATGATTCTGTCATTCTTCTTGAGTTCTGGCTCAGTCCCTTTCGTCTTTGCAGGCTAGGCTAATCCATCACTCGTGGCAATCACAAATAACCATGTTCAAAAAGAACACCCTCCTCTATACAGATATATATTTCATCAGAAAAGACCTAAGTATGCACCTGTTGTTTCATTCATTCTTAATATAGTCAGTTTGAAAAAAATAAATGACTTGATCTAGCCCAGCTACTGAAGATCAACACTCAGTGTATGTGGCTCTATGCTTCTTAAAGAATAAGAAGGACTGAACTGAACCCGGTGTACGGGTGTAAAAAATAGTAAGAAATACATATGTTCAAGCATAATTAAAATTGAGAGCAAAATTAAAATAACAAAAATAAAGTCCACTTGACAAGCACCATTCACAGCTATTGACTTTACAACTGATCCAGATATAAGGTAGAGAGAGTGATAATAAGTACATTGCAGACAATAATAAACATAATATGATGGGAGAAATCTGAAGGTGACTCCAAAGTCTTAACAGAGAGGTTGTAACAGTTGCAGAAGATACTTACCACCAAAAACTCTCGTTTGTCAACAATTTGATTCCCGTCTGTGTCAAACATGTTAAATGCAATACGAAACCCAGAGTGTGGTTCTGCAAGAAAAGAATAATTCTGCTTGTAGATGGTGCTAAAGCAAACATGGTACAGGCTTAAAAGACAGGTAAATCAACTGCAAAATTCTATGATTTATTATTATCAACTTCAAAATAGAAACCCTATTATTTATTAGCTGCTTCTCACTTTCAAATATGAGGAAATGTAATAAGAGTATTAAAGTATTAAAATTAATCACTTTCAACAACACTTTTTAACAAAGCACTTAAAGTAGACTGCTTTACAAAGTACTCCATGTGAACTGAGTGACCAACACACTTCACATAACATTATAAAAGTGTTACAAAGAGCAAAGTAATGGAAACAACCATTGATTTAACCCTCACCATGCTGGAAAGGACAGGGAAGATGATTTTCATTACTTTTATTGAGTTCATTTTTCTCCTTTCCAAAAATGTATATTTCTTGGTCTCAGAGCAGCAATAGTAAAAAACAAACTTCACCCACTGTCATCTTCACAGTCTTCAGTTATAAGCCAATCATTGTAATGTTATATTTTATGTGGTGGTAAGAGGGTTAAAAGTAAAAAAAACTGTTAATATACCAGGAAATCAATACAGCAGCAACAACCCAACTATTTCCTTGATTTTTGTTTTGGTACAAGCCATTAGTCACTGCTCACTGATAAAATAGTTGTCAGCATCATGCAGGAAACACATTATGTACAGTATGTTTAGCATGTTTTTCATTCTGGATAAGAACTGACAATATTAAAGATGACAAAAGAAACAAAACAAATTAAAGATTTGTGATATTTTAGATATAAATCATTAAACAATGCTTAGATTCTTTCAGAACTAGTGGCCAGATCAGAACTGGTGTTAGCAGACGAGAGCAGGACACATAATTTTTTGTAAAAAATGCCTGAAAATATATCTTATATAGTGTTGGATGAGTGATCAGTAAAACATTTTCTGGACTGCACGGACAAGAGCCACAACCAACAAAATACATCCACGTCTTAGGTGCATTCTAAAATATCCCACTAACTTCTGAAATGCACACTAGAAAATACGAGTCTTTTATTAATATGGATTAGTGTGCGCAGTTCTACCCGCAATCAGGCCACCGATACTTTTCCGGTGATGTGTAGCAATGACTAAGTCGAGACAACTCTTATTTTAACGCCCAAAGGTCGCGTCTCCGATTACCTCCCTTAGATTGGTAACGGCTTTCTCGCAAGACGCGTCACCCAAACATTGAGCGGTTTAACTACATTAATTTGCTTCCATGCCCCTGTTATTATAAAACTACAAGCACTGTTTACTGGCTTATGTTCTTTAGCATACGGCATTTTGAAGTAACTGCCTCCAATTTTTCCCAAATGTTGATGAAATGACAAAATTATGACAGAGAAATAAAACAGGAAGAAGAGAAGAAAGTTTCACACAACTCTCCTGTGAAGACAAGGTGGTACTCGGATTACTTCCCAAAACCACTGGAGATAAATGTCATCGCCACTTTCAGTATTCAAGGATCCTGATCTCATGCTATCGTGTGGTGGTTCTGCTTCGAAGAGAGGACAGTCGCACTGACTCTCTAACACACACACCAATGTGGTAGATGCCGACCTGTGGAATTTCACACATTTCTTTTGTAAACAACCTTGTTAGTCACAGCTTGGCCGAGTTTTGGCTGTGCTGTGACAAACACAGTTGGCTACGAGGGACAAACGGACAAAGCAATCTTGATCATATGTGGGTGGCATGCTGTTCTGCGACCTGTGCGTGCCGCAGCAGACGTGTGAACCCCTTAACACCATCGCTATGCCCAATTTCCACCGTTCCTTGAACCGTACTTTACACACCCAAAGATTTTCTTTTCTATTGACAAGGATGGCTGTGCATCGAGGTGAGTGATCAGCCCAGAAGACAGGCGCCAGATCGGCGATGGTAACTCTCAGGAAGCGGACAGCGCGACCCTCACATCAAAACATTCTGACAGCCCGGTCCTCACCAACTGTACAAAACACGCCTTTGACACGCAAAGTCTGCTTGCTAATGGTCTCCGGCTATCGATTCCCAGTCATCCGGAGTCGCCAATCAGGCTCACCTGGCGACTGCTACCCTGCCAGCACAAACAAGTGGGGCGTGTCGGCGCCGCCGTCAGCAGCCGTAGTGTTCCGCCGCCGAGAGAGCCGGTCAGGTGCCAGTGTACCGACTTAAATGATCGCCGTGATATCTCCTCCTGCGTCTCATCTCACAGTCAGCCCAACGCACACACCGCCGCTCATTCTTGGGCAGTCCCATCTCTTATGAGCAGCTTTGTTTCTACATGTCCTCCTCCCTTTTCCTCCATTACCAGTGAGCTTGATGAGGCCTTGGGTTCAGACTCGTCTCTTGATGCGACTTGTCCACGGGTCTGTCGGTCGTGATTTTCTTCAGGTAGTTCGCAAACTGAAATCACCACTAACAGCAAAACATTCCTATAAAACGAACCAGCCAACCAACACCCCACTAACCTACTTATCAAAGTCGAAAGCCACTTTGTCGATGACACAAAATTTTAAGTAAATAAGCGCAATAATTATTTCTGGTTATCTTTGTAGAACTTGACAAGACGGGAGGAACAAAATTGTATTTCAAAGATTACAACATACTGAAGCTAAAACTAGCTACTCACGTCTTTAAAAAAAAATCTAGTTTTTCTTTACACTGTCTCTTGGTGGTTTCATATTTCCGGAAGGTTTGAAGGCTTATAAGGACCCAGGTCCTGCAAACTTTTATTTTCAAACCTACAGCTCAACACCGGATAAAGACAACAAACCTGAGCTGGTCGGTGCTCCCAAGCGAGAGGACAAACCACTTCTAAAGCGTTTTTCCCCCCGGTGCCAAAAGGAAAGGTCACATGACTCGAGATCAATAGCACAGTGTTCGATGAAGCCTCGTCATCGTGCATAATACGCTCCGGGCTGGAAGCAAGCGTGAAAGGTGGATATGAATAATACCCTAGACTTTCTGGCAACACTTTGTCTCTCTCTCTCTCCAAACACACACACTTGTTAACTCTAATGTATTAATTACCCTGTTGTTGAAGACTAACAAATATGTATAACCCTAAGTAATGTGCGTGCGTGTAACCCCGTACAATGGTAATCACACCGTACGTCTGCACCGCCACAAGTGCGTAAAAAGTACATGTATCAAAATGCAATGGTATGTACACAGATCAAAGCTTGCTTAGCTGCACGGCCCATTTCTGACATGTCTTCTCACGCCCTCGCCTTCAAGTCGTGAATACGAGTTCACAGGTAATGGTAATCAAAACGGTCCTCCGCGCGTGTTTATTAGTGGGAAAAATGCGGTCTAACAGTTCCCACTCGTCAGCCCCACACCATCCTCATCAGGACAGGTGAAAAGCTCCGACAATAGACGCTAACCCCTGCTTACAAGTTTCGGTTACCAGCGACAAAAACCCAGTCTTGCGTGTGGAGATGTCCTGCGAGGATGAATAATAACTTGCGCAAAAGCAATCAATCGCAACAGTGACCATACCCACGCTGTCTCCGCGCCACGGAGAGGTGCTGGACCCACCTGTCTGCTCAACACCATGCCCCACAAAAAGACTTGCCACGGGAAAGGGCTAGAACCTATTGCCCTCTTGCGCAATGAGGTGTGACTAATATGGGCTGACTGTCACCACCGACTGGGCATGTGTTAAAAAATGAAAGCGAGACTATCGTACGAGTGCCAGAGAGGGAGAGACGTGTTCTCTTGCACACCTTGTAACCTGTTACCTGTCCGCTTTCTGTCTCCTCTGCCCTTTCCCTTACTCTGGCCGGAGCTCCATCCCTCCTTTATCAGTAACGAGACCTTGAGGTAGAAAACAAACTTTCCCACGAATGCAAGACCACGTCAAGAGATGGGCTAAAGTTAGCGCTGAGGTAACCTGGCCCCGCTCATGTTGCGCGGAGGAAAAAGTCCCCCAGACATGGCCGTCACCTGGTACACGCCCGCTGAAAGTCCAACAAGAAAAATGACAAATGGAACAGCAGTTGCAATGATCTGTGACGAAGCGGACTTTGTTTTCTCGGCTTAAGGTAACTTCTCAAGTCCAATTACTGACAATTTACACTCATGAACTGTGTCTTGTATTCATGTTTCGTGGTCAACCGCAAAAAGTAAGGGAAAAGGATCTTGTGAACGATGAGAGGGAAAGTGTTCTGTTAGTCTTTTCAACTGCAGCCTTCTCGCCCCGGCGTATTACTGCGCTGTTGTCTGCTAGTAGGTGTACACACGGGACACGAGGGGTGCGGTCGATGACTTCGCTTCTTTGTTCACAGCGCTGTTGTCGACGACTGGGGAAACAAAAACATGTTCCCAAAGTAGACCGCAGTGTAAGCCAACACAACAATGACAAAATATCAGTAAGCGAATTGAAAGGTCTCCTTGGGAATCGGAGTAGGGAACCTTTTTTTTCCCCTTCAAGGATCATTTTGATATTTATAATATCATTCGTGGGCCATAGAAAATTATCTACTTCAACATTTATCTCCATCTATTTGGTCAAGACGTAGTTTCACCACAATGTGTTAACACTTTGCAAACATGTACGAGTTCCAGTGAGTCACCACACTCTGCTTTTTTGTAATAAGTGCGCGAAAAATATGCTCTGCACCTATGAAAAGATTAGCGAGACAATTGTTTGGAGTATATAGTAACAAAACCTTTTTTTTCTAATGCACAAGTTGTGAAGTGAAAGTACATTAATAATCATCATCATTAGAATCATGACTATTTAGTACACACACCGCCTCCTGATGGAGTAGTGCATGGCATTTACAAAGTATCTACATAGATGCTACACACATAGATATGCTTGTAGATGCACAAACTCATAAAGCCAAGCGAATTTGTTACCAGCCAAAGCTTTTCATTTGTTTATCCTTTCTTCATCCATCTTTTACGGTTTTGAACTCTTCATAATTTGAAAGAAAATGCCAAAGCTGCACTGCATTTTGTCTTTGTAGCACAAGGTTCCACCGCCCACCGGTCATCAAGTCGGCCCCTTAACCGTCATACCCCAGGCCGATCTCTCATTGAGGGGGTCTTCTATGTGCTGTGCCATCCCCCCTGTCAGACTGTCAGGTAAGTAAACCATCAATAAACGATCCTGAGCTTGGGTACGAGTATCAGAATAAGACACCATGACATCGAGTTTTACTGTTCGAATCTTTTACAATGCGTTTCCCATGTTTTCGTTTCTGAGACAAGTGTCCGTGACGTGTGTGAACTCCTGTCTCAGCAGTATAAGAGGACAACACCGTAGTCCGACTCGCTCCGACCAACTCCAATTCCGAACCTGAGGGGCAGGTGCTGCAAGGAACTGGCGCTGACATCGGGGTGTGTTCCCAGCTGCCTCACCGCCTACAACGGCCCTAGTCATCGTATATGAAAGGTAAGTCTTTCTAACGAAACGCGCGTTTTCAATACACGTTCGATTTTTGCCATTAGTTTTGGAACAGCGCGGGCATGTTCTTCGTCCAAGCGCGAAAACTGTAACTACAGACGCTTCCGGTGCTGAAGAAGAAACCAGAACACACTAATACCGTTCTGAAAATATTTCTATCCAAGTAAGGAACATGAAGATGCATGATGCTATGACGACGACGACGATGATGAAGCGAGAAAAAGTGTGTGCTTGAGCTTGAAAGGCGGGAAAGGGGGAATAGCTACGACCCAACTCCTACAATTAATCCCTCGGCATCAAGTGCATCGCATCTTTCTCGTCCGCCACTCACTTTGTGCATTTCCTTGCATTCACGCTACCCCACCACCACCACCACCACCACCACTGCATGCGACAAGGTCACCAGGTACACGGAGGGTTCTCCAGTCCTGCTTCTCTCTCGCACCTAACCCACGCCGCCGATCTCCTTCAGAAGCTCAACAAATCCGTGTTTGTGGGGATGACGCATCCAGATAAGCTGGCCCACGATACGACAATACGACACTACTCTGACCATCCACCTTCAAGCCACAGACCTCTAGGTGCTTTCAACGTTTCGATGTCTTTGACAAGAGTAGAACAAACTCGCCAACAATAAGTTCTTACGTTCAGTCGTACACGTGGGAGGGCACAGGAGTGGGTAGATGTTACACAGGGGGGCAGACCCACACCACACGGGAGCGGTGGGAAGAGAGGTGGAGGGGGAAGGAGAGGGAGTAAGAGCTCCGATCCCTTCATTGTACTCATGACAAGGGGAGGCAACTGGCAGTAAGAACTCAACAGCGTGCACTGAGTGCTACCACCCTAAAGTGTCGCTACTCTCACAAGAAAAGAAATCTTTATTGACATCGCAGGCGAGGTAGTGGGGGAAGAGGAGAGGGGAAAAATCTTGGAACACACACGAGCGATGGAAAGAGAGAAGCAGACAGTGACGAGAGAGAGTAAACAGATCTCTCCGACACCTTATAGACTCTTCATCCTTCATCCACCTTCCTGCGGAACTCGATCCGAGTTCAAAAGGCAAGTGCGACAGCCCCAAGACAGACAATACCTGGACGCACCTAGCCAATATCCCTCGCACGCTCTAGTTTCACGAGCGGTCCCGTCAAGGACAGGTCATCCCGCGGACGATCTGATGTACACCATCCACAGGCATCTCGAGTCGGTGGCTGTGGGTTTTTCTCCCACTTGTCTTATCTTTCCGTTTCCCGCGTCTTACTCATAGCGGCCAAGCTCGTAGAAAGAATATCGTGAACATCTAAAATTGTGTGCACACTCCCTCCCTGTCTGGCAAGGTGGGCAGGCGGGGCTGTGTGTACTAAAGTGGCCCAGGACATCGCACCGAGATACGCCTCCACCCCCTTTGTCCTGGTTCACGCGCTTTGATATTAGCAGGCGAGATCTGTCATATTTTGACGAATAATACTCTCGGGTAATCGCCAGCAACAGTTTCAACCTGGTCATGTAAACAACTCTTTCTTGCACGAATGCTGGAAGGTTGTATCTCGAAGGGGGAGAAATACACTGAAATAAGCAACACGGCACTCCACTTACTAGCTTTCGGTTAAAAGCACAGAACAAACGTGGAAGTGAATTTCTGTTGGCTGTCAGCTCCGATTACAAGCACGAGCGACAAGAGAAGCATTGGTGTAGCCACCATTCCACGTGACTACTAATATTGATGTGTGTGTTGGAGGAGCGGGGAGCTAAGACCATATCTTGGTAATATAAACAGGGGAAAAAAAAGACAGGTTTTCCCGACCAGTTTTGAACCCAAGACACCCGATTCCCAGTGCATTCCTCAGCAAACCGACTGATTCTAGAGCGGAATTACTGGGTGACCAGCGAGAACATTGCCGATAGCCTCCTGTTCCCTGTCCCGCTACTTTGCACAGACTCCAGCCAATCAGCCTCAAGCGTGTTGGTCACGATGGTGATGTTGACATTGTCGCCATCATTACGCTTCACTGAAATCCCCGACTGCACTTGCCGAGAGTGTGTCGGGGAAGGGAGGGGCAGCTAGACCTGATGTCCTTCGCCGAGTCAGCAACTATGAACTTTTTCCACACATGGACCAGTGCATGGTACGTGGACCTTCTCCTAATTAAGCATGCAAAAAAATATACGAAAAAGCGGTGTAGCCGTAACTAGCTTCGGCTTTAAATTTCGCATAGGTCGATATAAATTGTTCAGACGGATGGATGTGAGATACTGCACGTCCCCCCCCCCCACCACCACCACCACACACACACCACCAAAAGAAAAAAAAATGTACCAAAATACTAATTTTAACCGTATTATGTTAATGAGTCAAAATGATAAATTTTAAGCGACTCTTCCATTAGAAACGATACTGATGATGTGTGTACTAATTGTTCCAAGTGTCATGAGGTAGTAAAACTGTGGGAGAAATGAGTTGATAATTACGATCGTGACTTTTAATTTCTTGTTTATTACTAGCTAGTATATCTCCCTACCCGTTGTTTCACAATAACCTCCCAGTGAGATTATTCATTGCCTGTTAGGCTGCCTCACGTTGTCATAGACTTTCTGCCAACCTCAGTGTGGAAGCTGCAGCCTGTGCAAGGCTAGAAGCACGTGTGACTCCAATTGTTTCCTTGAATTTTGCTGGTGCAAAATGTTTGTTTTCCCTTACAAAGTATAAATAAACAACTGATGTATAATTTTCCCTTTGAATAATTTTTTTCTAAAAGCTGTTTTAAACTTCTGCCTTCTTCCTTCCGAAAAAAGAAGAGGTGGTGGGGTGGTTTAAGATAAAGGATATCAGGGAGCAAATGGCATAGCAAGGGAGCAACTCCAGCATGCGGGTGGTATGTTAAAGTTAAGACGCAGGCTCAGACTCCCCCTCATCCACCTTCGGCCCTCCTTCCCCGTGCCCTCTCCCACATCTTCATCAACAACCTGCGTCTGTCAGCTGAAAGTATTTTTGCCGTTAGAAAATCCGCAAAACACATTATTGAGATAACATTCTGACCCGAAACGCTGCTGTAGTCCTGCACTCCGCGAGTCCCCATGTGTGTGCGCACCGGTTGTCTCGAGAAGAGGCGAGGGATGTGGGACTGGGAGGAGAAGGGAGGGTGCAGAGTGGTAAGGAACAGAACTGAGAGATGATCACACTTTATGGATAACAGGGTGTGTGTGTGTGAAAGTGGGAGGGGTGAAAGGCAGATGATATGCAACAGCCGCTGTTATGTAACAATGCTCGGTCGACCTCTAGGTTTGCGGTGTGGATACATACAGACGCACGGCACTGCGGCGTTAAAGGATCAGGCACACGAAGTGCTCAGCTGACAATCGTCAAGACCAAGTCATCAGCGCGAGAAACCTCCGCGCCTTCGGAAGCCAGTATCTCCTGCTAAACTTGCTGTTTTGATAGTAATAATAATAGGCGCAGCTTTGTAAAACATTGAGGAAGAACGCTTGGAATGTGGAACATCGCTCAGATATTTTTTTACCCCGTCTACCTCCTTGTCGATCGACTACAAAAAAGGGAGACAGGGGGAAAAAAGAAAGAATGCGCACAATTCCACCCGGACACCGCCCACCACTTGGGCGTGCTGGAGGACGTGTGCACCACACGTGGGGAGGAGACGAAGCTGTGGTAACCTATTACATCTCGAAACATTTCTTACACATTGACACGCGCGCCGGAAATGAACTACAGAAGCGGCAGTCCGCGGAGGAGTTTGTAAAATGTAGGAGGAACTTGTTATGTGTTCCACAAATACTTTTCTGCTGCTATACCTCTCTCCTCCAATCTCCTATATCCCCCCTCACCTCCTCTCCCAACACCTGCAGCTACTGATGAGATTAATACAGGGATGCACATGCAAACAGCGTGTGAGCGGTACCTCAGGCTTAGCCACAATGAACACCAGTGGTATTCACGGCCAGAGCGCTGTCGTTCGGGAAACACTTCGTGTGGGACAGGCAGTCTGTGGTTTTGAGTTCCACGGCTTTTCTTGGAGGTGACCTTGGATGATAATCTCTGCTCTTGGAGAAAGGAAGTCTGTTACTGGCTCGGCGACTTGTCCCTGAACGAGGGCGCTACGCTGTGACGGGGGCCCAGACGGCCGGATAAGGCGCGATGACGTGTCGGTCTCGTGACCAGGCTTCAAGATGCACAAGGCATTGTCTTGAATCATTCGTCTTTGCTGCATTGCCCGTGTTCTATCTATAAAGCATATTACCAAAGAAAGCGTGTGGCGAAATGTCCACAGGGAAGATATCAAGACACGTAGGTTGCCTTCCACTGAAGTGGTTGGGTGGTGGTGGAATCCACCCACGTTAAGATTTTAGGTGAGTAATGATTCATACCACATGCAATCAATACCAGCAACATCAAGAAGAAGAAATTCGCCAGCCAGACACAAAA
Organism: Pomacea canaliculata; assembly: GCF_003073045.1. Taxonomy (NCBI): domain Eukaryota; kingdom Metazoa; phylum Mollusca; class Gastropoda; order Architaenioglossa; family Ampullariidae; genus Pomacea; species Pomacea canaliculata. Next base: position 31,341,181 of record NC_037592.1, on the reverse strand, counting down.
GTGATCCCCAGGGAGAGCAAGGAAAAAGAAACAGTAACCGGGCAATGGCCGTCAGAGTGCATTCTCGTAGGGTGGTCTCCCTTTACCGAGGGTGGTCTCCCACTGACACTGCAATGTTTACAACAAATTGACGCACAAATTGACGCAAGTAACCTCTGTCCACATCTTTACCTGCAGCGGAGTATGCCAAAGGACTCATCTCCATCAAGCGCCTACACCTCTTCTCGCGAGAACAAAGGGGAAAAAAGCCATCAGCACGGGCAGAAGAGCCGCCTCGCTAAGAGGAGTCCGAGTACACAGCCGGAGACCGCTCCGGAGGCCTGCAGTCTTCCACCTGTGCAATGCACTGGCTTGTTGCGGCAAGAAATGTCAGATCCCGACTACCGCAGACCAACTTGAGGGTGGCGACTCGCCGTGAGGTCTCTGATTAATTCCGTAACGACTGTCCGACAGCATCTGGAGTCTGCACACAAGCATCCTCGCCAACCGAACAGCAAAATGGTCGACGAACCGGTTTTAACCATAAAGCAAGGTGCGAGTACTCTTATCAATGAAAGTTGACAAAACACAGGAAAAAGAAAAATGATAAGTCAATCTACTCCTCGTCCAATAATGAACTTTGTCATCATAACCACGACCGCACCCTGATCGTCCTTCAAACAACAGTTGCCGCCATCTTCGATATCCGACTCGTACAATCAATAATTATAGTTATAGATCACATCGTCGATAGAGGTAGGGAAGTCGTTATCAATCAGCCTAGAATTCAACTTAAAAACGCTTGAACCTATCATAGTTAAGAATCGGTCAAAAAACCTATAAAGGCAGACGCCGTGATTTTAATACAAGTATACTAACTTTGGTCTGCCTTGATATATTTAGGAAATGTGCCAAAATTAATGTCATTCGATCGCTGGTTCAATTAGTGAAAACGAAAGGGAATAAACAAATAAATGATTAAAGAAAAGAATGACACCCCATATATACTCCAGCACATTTGGACGTATGAAAAAAGTTGACGACTGCAGCATGACAAAAGGACAATTCCTCTGTACAGATCCACTCTCTCATTTACAGTAGTTTCAAAGAATATACCAAGCATTATTCGCCTTCTGTTTTGTCCGTTTTAAGAGTTTTGAACATGGAGTTAACAAAAAACAAAACAAAACAAAAGCTGCGGTCTAAGCACAAAAGCTCCCAGGATTACCTGTGGAAACTTTTGAAACATCGAACTTTCAAGAAACTCAGATCAGAACAGGCAGACTACACATATTATGAAAACAGCATGGAGGCGACAGGTAAGGGAAGAGGAGGGGGCGAGACCTCGTCAGCGCTCGCTCCATCTGGACAGCACACGACCAACGGGACGAGTTAGACGGCACGTGAGCACCACGTACAGCAGACCGAAGCTCGGCCTGGCTACGATTGCCGCTACGTCAATATTTTCATACGCGGTAATGCAGGTGGACTACACTTGCACCTGTATCTTTTCTTGCTCGTCCCGAGTCTGCGTAACACGCGGTACTTTTTCTTGCCCTCTTTCTCACCTCCATCCATTCCCTCAAATATGTTGAATACCGCGCGCGACTTTCCGCTCGTCTTTTGTTGTTCCACTCTCCGCCAGGTCACGCTGCTTCTCCGGCACATCGCATCTCTCTTGTCCAAACCAGTCAAGAGCTTGAACTAGACGTTTCAAAATCCTGTACTTTAATGCTTAGTCGTGCGGAAACTAAACATCTAAAAAAGTTTGTTTTAATTTTTGAAGCTAATGCTGTTGTTTTTATAACGGAGACCTGGTTCAAACCTACAGGCGATGAGGTGAAGATAAAAGAACTCCCTCCTCCGCAGTTTTTATTCTTCACTTCTATCCTAAGTCGATAATTATGTATGTCCCGTGTCTGTTATAAATATCCTAATGCCCTTGGCAGAAAAAAAGGCTTCCCCACCCCTTGATCAAGTAAGCATTTTTCATAATCAAGCGAACTCTTCCACTCACCCTTCAGTTCTTCATCTTCACTTATGCATTTTGTTTACGTTTGACACGGTGTCATCACTTTACTGACACTAGCGTTGTTTTTGTTTTGTGATTGTCAGTTCGTTAGAAATTATTCTTTATTATTCTTATTATCGGTAACAGTAGTATGAAGTTGTCAAATAACTTTACCAATGTACGAAGTTTTCGAGGCAGCAATATTTCGCTGTTTGATTCAGCATGTTTATTCTGTTTCTGACGTATACATTGTACATAGTCTAGGAAAGATTGGGAAATAAGTATGTATATATATATATTGTATGCATAAGGTTGCGAATCCGGATCCTTCGTGGCGTGACTCGAGACGCTAGGCGTAGCAAATGTAGCGAGGAGAATCAACTATGCTTTTCACTGCCAGCAAAGCTAACAGATCGTCCCTGAGCCTCCCTCCCCCGTCTGTAACTCCTTCCACCCCGCCTGCTGGCGGCCTTTGCTGTGATCTATATTCTTGTGTCACCGCTGCGACCTCACAGGAAATTCTGCAATACACTGGAGGGCGGTGGGGGAAGGCCGCACCCTTGTGTGCGCTGACCCTCACCTGTAAACACCGCTATCACGTGACTGCACACTGGTTATCGCAAATAATAATAAAAAAAAGGAGTCAACATATTTACTTTCGCGCAGCTGACGATTTTCAGATGCCTGGCTTCTGAGTTGGTGTTTCCGGGAGGACGCTTTCGGGAAATTCTGTCGTCTCGGAAAAGCGAAAGTCTGGGATCTTTGGATTCGGTTCAGATTTACGCCGTTGACTTCCACCACGCTTGTCACACTTCTGAGGACATCGATACCAATCGTCACACCCCGTGATATGAGCAGAAATGCAGCACTCTCTCTATACGTCATTTCCTATAACGCTAACCATTAGAAGCCCACCCCGAATAACGAGACGACACAAGGGTCTAGCAGCCACGGTTGCGGTCAGCAGCAGATGGACATAGACAGTATTTTAGCCATCTGCGTCCCAAACGTCCAGTCGTTGCTTATTCATCATTAACACCGCTAACGGAACTGCTACTTTTTTTTTTAGCCAGACCGCCTCTTTCCCCCTCCCCAACACACCCTTCACTGGTCTATTGTCTTCCCTGTCCTTCATATATTTCTTCCGCACCTGCTACAGAATCCAAAGTCCAGTGCAGCCTTTGTGCTCTGGTTGTTTGCTGCTTCCTAATTCTGATGAACAGCCTGCAACCAAACATGTAGACCGACTTCCCTACCGGCAAAGGCGTCCCCCAAAAGGTCACTGCCGTGTCCCCTGGGTCACTGAGGTAGGTCCACGCTACCCCCTGTCGTATGTACTCATCATTCACCCACACAACAGCTGCCACCCGAAGCTTATCAAAACTCGTTCAAAATATCGTCCTCGCTGTTTTACCAATACACACAGAACCTTGATTATACACCTGTATTCAAATGATCTGGAACCAACTGCGGACGGCAACCCGGGATGTTCTTTTATAATATGTTAACTTATGTTTGGCTTCAAACTGCCGAATTCTTTCTGGACCCTCTTCTGTATTCATTCGCTAATATGGTATTTGCGGAAAGTAGCTGTTTATGGTAAAAGTATCGAGGACGGTGTGTACGCTTTAAAATATATGTATACATACGTGCCTGTTTAGGAAAGAGATTTCAACCTCATGTTACTAAACTTCCTATAAAAGGGACATAAAGTTAACATAATAATTCAAATCCCATAACCCAAAATAAAGGGAAGTAAAAAAAATATATGATGAAAATAACACAACAAACTCAACAAAGTGAAATGAAACAAACTGAAATCCAAGAACGTTGCATAAATTTATAAAACCCATCATAACCACCTTCCGCTGTGTTACAAATCATCCCCAAGTATGAAGATGTTACAGCGGACTATACCTCCCGCCACCACCACCAGCCAGGCCTTTCTTTATATCGGCTTGCTGGTCGTCCGTGGGCAGGACCACAGACAGTAACCAGTCTTGAATATTTTTCCATCATTGTCATTTCGGCAACTCTCACCTAAGCCTGAACTATTCTCTATGCCGCTTTGTTCTCAAGGAAGAAAAGTCATGCGTCCTTTTAAGGTCAATATTAATCAGCTGGTCCGGGCAGTGAACTTTTCTCTCTTGGACTTGTCTAGACATCTTTACGGACTTCCAGCAGTCAGTGACTGACAGCAATATGGAGCGGCTAAAGGGGAACTCATCCCACACAACGCCCCACAACTTTTCACCAGTCGGATTTATTAATCTCTAAGACACTTCATGTCGCCAAGAAAACGGTACATCATTAGTTGTATAAAAAAAAATGCATACATTAATGCATGATGTAGCGGCTTCGAACTCCTGAATAATTTAAATTGTATTCTCTATTCATTATTTAGCCGTTTCTTGTATTGGTCACAGATATTTACTTGCATTTGATTGGTTCATTTGACACTGGAGTGGTGTTGGAGGTAAAGTCTCCTCTCGTCACCCCATACAGCATGGGTTCTTAGTATTCATGTGCTGCTTGGCGCTGTGACAACTCGGCCGATTCATGTCCGTAATGTGAAGTACTTCGAACGCTTGTATTCCTTTGCTTATTCGAGGTGAGTTGAAGCCAGCTGAATTTTACCGCAGTTTTGCTTCATACACAACTCTGAAGAATTCCTAAGTAAGGTTAAGTTTTACCCTTCCCCCCTCCCCTTGTAGTTGTTATTTCTTTAAAAGCTAGAGTGGTAAATCATGTTACTTATTTAAGCAACCAAAACTGTGAACTTTGTGTGCAAGGGAAGATGGGGTAAATAATTTACTTGTTTACTTAAATATGTGTTGATAAAGATAACAGCACCTTGCCATATGGAGATGTTTTATGTCCATGAGAATGTGAAAGATGTCCATTCACCTGGCTTTTGTCCTCATTTTCCACTTTCCATAACACCCCCTTCCGATATTTCCTCTGAACAGTTGGTTCACTGTTCAAATATCTTCATCGTCATCCCCATAATTACTACTAAGACAACATCTACGACATCTAAGACTTGTCCGCTTAATCACATTTTAGAGCTCACATTTTTGTCCGTGAGACGTTGTCTTAAAAAAAAAAAAAAAACAAAACAAACCTGCAAATCAACAAAGTGTAACAGGCAGTGAAAGAATATGTAGATTTGCGCAGTAGGGATTAAGATGGCATGGAGGCAAAAGGCAATAAGAAATTTTTTAAAAATAAAAATATAATTATTATACTCCGGCAAAAAGCAGGGCAATGTACAGCACAAAAGCAAAGCCTGATGACCTGAATTAGACGCTAGCAGTAGTAAACCTTTTGCTATTCATACCATCTGGTTTATCACCTTCTTTCCAGGGCGGGCTGGAATGCACTGGATGCAAAAGTACGTAAATTAAAGTTATTTTACATGGAATAAGAAGTAATCTATCTCGGAGAAAACGTTAATGCCTATAAAAGATACGCGGATCAAAAACAACAAAAAACAAAAACAATTTCGTATGCTAGTGTAACTGAAAAGAACGGATTGCATTAGAATGAAAATAAGATTTTCAAATTAACAAATAAGGCTTTTAAATTCTGTCTACAACACTGCAAAGAAACGAAGACTAACAGAAATCAGGAAAAGGCATACTTTGTTTAGACAGCTATGTGTAGCTTTAGAACAAGACCATAACCGAAGACAAATAAGCAAAGTGACCAGACAAAGAAAGCTTTACTGACAAGTCCGACCAAAAAAAGCAAGTATGAGCTAGCTATTAAAGCAGTACTAAAGGCATACCAGAAACCACAAAAAATTTAGCCAAATTCTGCCGTCAGTTCACTTACTCGTCAGCACGCACAGGAGAAACAAATATTCGGTGTAGGAGATGATTCCTGCAACAACAAAAAAAGTCATTAAAAAATTTAAAGCAGTAACAACAACAAATCAGTTCATCGCGTAAAACGTTTTGTTAACAGTTATTAATATGACAACAGTGAGAAGGATAGACAGGAAGACAGTGAAAGGAGGGTGGGCGAGAGAGGAGGGACTCATTGTGACCATTAATATTACGACTTAACTTGAGATATTTGTATGTTTTCGGGGAAGTGTTTCCTTCTCGCTCTATAATCTTTGCTTCCACGCCATCACCGGCAGAACGTTTAAATTCCTAGCAGAAAGTAACGGTGCGAGCGTGGCCTCGGGGCTGTACTTTCACCGCGTGCCGTCAAGAACATTCTGTCGCTCGCTCGAAGGGATCACGCTTGGGTGACAGTGGACACTGATACCCCACCACCCGCATTCCGCTGCCTTTCCCCGTCCAAACCTTGAAATATTGTCTGACCCGATAGTGGTGTATCCTAACACGCTTTCAGTCTAGTGCTCAAAGATCAGGAAAAATAAAAGAGAAGGAAAGGAGGGAGAACAGTCAGGTGAAAAAAGAAAGAAAGAAAGAAAAAAAAAATAAGCGCTGGACCCCGGGGAGAACCGCATGTTTAACAAATGAAGCTACTGGCAACTAGTTCCATTAGGACAAACGTCGCCTGGCTAGTCTACTGCTGGTAAGGTGGGGAAAAAAAACCCGAGCGTGCAAGGCGCCTGCATTCAACGGGCGGTAGAACTCTCAATCAGTTCAGTTTATCCCATATCTGGCGTTCCTTCCATGCACCAGACGTAGGGTATGGAGGGAAACAGCGGGGAGTAAATGCCTAGCTAATAAACAAGCACATTGAAATATGCCGGAGTTCCAGCGCAATATTTCTGCCTAGCATTGTGAGCACAACAATGCGCATACGGGAAGAAAATAAAAACTCCTTGCCACGACAAATAAAATCTCTGATTTCTTCAGATGAACTAAGTGCTTTAACTGCAGTCTCCAGTTTGCTCCCGCAAAATTCTGATCAGCACAAGTGTTAAACACTTTCTTCCGAAAAACACTCTCTCTGCACCAAGTATGAAATGTGAGTCATGGTTATCTAGCAACGGCCGCCAAGCCGGCAGAAATCTCTGGCAACCTGTACCGTGCCATGTTTAGTCTTTCACTCAAGCCCACCTCCTTTCCAGCATTGTCCCCTGATTCGTCTACTTGACACGTTGCGCTCTTCAAAGGAGCTGTGTGAGATATCAACATTAAAAAACCAACTTTGAAAAAAAAAATTACTATGCAAAACAAACAAGCTAGCAAGTGCCAAAAGAAAACTCCAGAATCGCTTATCAGAAGCTATAGTTTCCAGCTGCTTCGAGGCTGCTCAAGGTTGTCAGGCCGACTACGCCGGGCGTCGATGACAAGAGAGGGCGACACTAGGCGGAGGTGGTTTGTTCCTAGGAAGGACGCAGCACTTGTGGCGGTGCTTGTAACCACAGTCGCTCTTGGGCAGGAGGACGTAGCGGAGTGTACTCACTGGAGCTTGTAAGTAAAGCTCTGTCCTTTCTCTGCTTGAGAACATGGCGGAAGTAGGGAAGGTGAAGGGTGGCTGTTTGGATGCTGGGTACTTGCGTACTAGCCTTGCGATATGAAAAAATAATCCGGAAATTTTACCTGAACAGAATGCAAAACCAAAGAGAACAGACAACCTGAGAAGTTTGCTATTTTAAGCAAATCCTAGTTTTCTTCTTCATCCAACTCTTTCTTCTCTTAAGAAAAAAAAAACAACAAAAAAACATAGCTTCGAGACATGTACCACAAGAAATTCACGCAAAGCCAGAACTGCTTTCTATTAGGTTTTTCTCGCTAACATGATGACAAGTAACACCAGCATCTGGGCTCACGTGACACCAGACTGATGAAGCTTTGATCACTTCAGGAACTGGAACTACTTCTGTCCTGCCAAGACTTCTTTCGTTGTCATGGTGTGTTGGTGCCATATCCTTTCTCTGCATGTGAACACGGTGGTGGAGGAAGGAGGGCCTGTGCATTCATTCGTCATCACTGTGACGCGTGGTGTTAAAAAAAAAACACTCCTGAAACATCGCATGCTCTTTGCTACGCTATTAACTTCTGCGGCAACCATTCACAACCAGGTAAGGTGCGGGAGGAGCGATTTAAACAGGATAGAGTGTGGATGAACACCGTGCCAGCAACTGAAACCATACCTCGGATTTTAACAGGGAAACAAAAACAAACAAACAAACAAACAAACAAACAGATGAATTAGTAACAAAAATAAACTACAACTAGCACAGCTGTGCTCTGCTCGAGCTATCATCTCTTTTGCGCTTATGAAATTATACCCGAAAATTGTACGACGCAAGTTGCGAAATGCCTTTTTGACCTCTTCTGGGCTCACGTTTTCAAAGGTTGGTGAGTTAAGGCTGCTATTCTATGTTAATTTACATTTGCTCTCTTTATGCCCCTCCCACTCTCTCCATTCTCCTCTCATACGGTGTGCATGTCATTGGGTGCAGATGCGTTTGGATGTTTCAAGAAAAACGGAAAAGGGGAAGAGTGATGGAGACCAGCAAATAATGGGGAAAAATGACGGAAATCGTAAAAACAATCTTTATTAACAAGTTCAAAAAAATGACAAATGAGGAAACAGATGCTAACATTATATATGTAGATTATTTAGATTGGCATATCTGCTATTTTTAGGGTTTATGAGAGAAAAATAGATGCAGATGGTCTGACAGAATCCCTGACTGATCGCGACATCTACCTTTGTCGTGGATACTGCGGAAGAGATGTTCAGATCCTTGTGATCGCTTGGGTGTGCTCCTCAGCCAGCTCTCCAGTTCGTGCCTGGTCAGTTTCCCTCGTCCGATGCGCGCTGCAACAACAGAAAGAAGACAATTAAAAATTTTAAAAACCCTCCCCCACCCTAAACCCTGACAAAGCTATCCCAAGTCGCGCGGCTTCAGTGGACATGTGCACGACACGTGCAGCAGCAGCAGCAGCCACCGATGTCGTTCATTCCCGCAGGATCATGTCTTGGCTCACTGTTTGGGAGGAGGGGGGAACCTTTATTTTGGCGGGAGGGAAAAACGATCCCACCTCCCGATGTCGCGTTCATCGACGCCTACGCAATAAGACGTCCACAAAATTAAACATCCCCCAGTGCGTTCAGTTATCGCCCCTCTACGACATGCTGCTGTTTGAGCCGAGGGACGCCCCTGGAAACAGGTTGGTCGCATTCCGTAATGAAGAGGCTGGACAATTTTTTTTCCCAGTGAGTCCTTTATTGTGTGGTTTAAACGATGCGACAAAGACATTGAGGAGCTGGCACTACAGCCTTAACGGCATATAAAGGTAATCGCAGTTTCTCGTCCCTTTTCTGGACTCGCCCTCATGCACTCCAAGGCAAACGAGTCAGTGACTGCGCCTGGCGGTGTCAGGGTCTTTTAAAAAAAACCTGTGTCAAAAACATCTTCATTCACAAAACGGGAATGGAAAATTATCCCTTTTGAACTGACAAAAGGTAAGTGAAGTGAAGTAACGTTTCATGATCTATGTTGCGACGGTCTAAAACAGATTAGACATCGTAAGTCTGGTTCGTATTCTCCTATTCGCACCCTATTACATCATAGCACATATGCGAAAACGAAATACTCGTTTAAATTTAAAAAAAAAAAAACAATAATAAGGAACTGGATCAGCATTTCAACGCGGGTGTTAATCTAAGCACGTGCGATTGTCTCCGGCCGTATGGGATCGAGATGGAGATAGTGTAGGTTTGTTGTCTGCTGCCACCCATTCCTCTTCTTGCGCTGGACAACCCACGTTGCTGTTCTGTGTCTCGGATGCTGACATTGTCAAGTCGACTGCTACAACATTTTTGCTGATCTGGAGACCTGAGGTTCCTCAGGCAAATGTGGCAAATGTGCTTCCTTTTAATGTTTCCTGCGGTTTGTGTCATGCATTGCATTGTTACGTGGAAAGTTATGTGTGTTTACTGGGCCGAGGGCAGATGTCAGTAAATCATCAGATGGCATTTAATCTGATACTGGGCATGTGAACGTCGCTAGCTGGTTATTTTTTTGTTAAAAATGGGCTAATTTGGAATGCGGAAGTGGCTAGGAGATATATTTTAGCACCCTTTACGGAAGACGTGGCGGACTATAGGAAGTTTTCTGTTTACGCCACTCTGATATCACACACGCCTGGCATCTAGGCATACTCACTACTCACGCTCCTACCCACTCTCTTCGGTCTCATATGTGCAACAGTCGGAGACAGTTCTGTGTGTACCTCCTGAAACATTACTCTGTGAATTCCAATGCCAACCCTTAATAGTGTCTCCAAAGAAGAAGATTCATTCTTCTGTCTATTGCTGATCCTCTCGTTATATTACCATAATTAATGTACATATACTAAGGTATGATCGAAAGTCCTAACATTTTTACCCGTAACCCGGTCGTAAGTCGAGAACTACCTGTACTATAAGCATGTACATATATGCGAAAAAGACCGGCAACAGCGTACAAATAAAACAATACTGTATGTGAATTCTACATTCTGTAGCAAAACTGACAAAGTCGCGGTCTCCTGTGTGTGTGTTTCCCAAGACCGATCTTAACCGGTCAAATATCGACGAACATTCGATCGAGCTCTGCAAGAGTTCTGCATGATGCTAATATAGAAATTTTGTAAACTTGATCAAACCCTTGTCCATAGCTCTCCGGTTAAGAAGGGTCTTTACTGAAGGATATCCCCTATATAAACCAAAAATATCACCAACTATAAACAAAAAACTCATATTTCACCATCATGGAGTCCTTAAACGTGATGCTGACATGTTGCAACTGGAACGTTTCGTTCCTTATATATATATTAAAAAAAACAAAAAAAAACCGCCGGTGTGGGAATGGTAGATAATCTGTCCGATAGAGCCTTCCATGCCTGTAATGCCGATACCGTGAACAGTTGCGGCCAATATTTTAAAATAAGAACCCTCTTCTTTCGTTCTATAAAGGGCACTGTGTCGGCCATCTGTTTGTGACGATAAATGATAATGTGCTTGAATGAGTCCAGATTTAAGGACGCTGCTGGCCTGTGGTATTTCCAAACCATCCTAGAAAGTGTCAAGAGATTATTCACTAAGCACGTATACAAGCTGTTTGAGTAAAAAGAACCTTTGGAAATAAAAAGATATCAATTTAGGTCTCTCTCTCAACCTTTTTTTAAAACAGAGATTTCCAAAAATAAACGGCACTTAGTTTTGCCGCTCTTTTAAAAAAAGATGCTGAAGCCAAAATCGTAAATATCAAATTACTGAGATGAAACTACTCCGAGCGGCCACCATGTTGTCACTAGCCACCAAAACCCACAAACACTATCACATACTCCACAAAGCTCGAAAAACACCAAACCTCGACAGGTGCTTCCAGAGCTTCTTTTTGATAAGGAGGTTGTTTTTTTTTAATCCTCGGAAGGGGTAGAGCTTTCAATGGGACAAGAGGAACCGATCACACACCGCGTGTGCTAGCCTAGCCAGTTTACCATTTTGCTTATTCCACGCAACATCAAACGACGATATCTTGGAATGACGACTTGTTAAGGTTAATGATAAATTTTATTTCAAAAGTAAATAAGAAAATTGGAATTCTGCGGTAATACTTACGTCGTGGAGCTTTCTCTGTGACAGATTCTAAGAAGTCTTGTGGGGTCATATAAGCGATCCCGTCATATTCCACCGAGGCAAAATTGTGAAAACGAAGCTCCCGGTAAGACATCTTCCTGTCAGCTTTCTCGTTCTGTAAAAGCACAAAGAATGTTCATTAACTTTAACTGTGCTTAAATCCCACACAGCTGATTCATTCATGAAAAAAGAAAATGTTTGGTAGCGCCCTTGTCCCCGCTTCACTTATGGTCTAGCTTGGGTCATCATTCATGCTGCGTCTGACCCTGTGAGATCCTGGCTCGGGTAACAAACTTTCAAGCTGTTCCTTTTCTTTAAATTGGATTATATGGTAGGCAGGTAAAAAAAAAAGTGTTTCCGCCGTACTGCTCAAGGACTTCTCAAATAGCAAAAAAGCTCTGTTCGCGGGTCATCGTAAAAAGGTGCCAATGTCTGAAGCGTAATTACGGGAATTAAAAGCACCAGGTCAGGGTCTCTGGCATCGCAAAGAGGTTACATTCAGTTTTATTCACGACATTTTCAATTTTATTTCCCTCCTGTCGAGTAGGCAACTGCTAACTCTTCATCCTACGTCGTCGCCCTCGTTATCTGAAAATTCTACGTCTACCACAAAAAAAAAGTCCTTAGGTGCAGCATACATTTAGTGCACACATCAACGAACTACAACCGCTTACTCCTTTTCCAGGCGGCATTATTCTCGCGCGCAGTGAATTGGTCTCAGTTCGGTCGCACTTCGCGTACAACCTTTAACATCCGAAAACGTGTGGGTGTGTGTTGGAAATGGACAATGGCGGCATTGTAAATCTAAGAAATTAATTAAAAACTGCTGAGCACGGATAAGAGATTAAAAAAAAGGGGGTGACATAAAAGAAGTACTGTACAGCGTTAACTATACATGCATACGACACCAATGGGAAGTGGCAAAAGCTCGCCATCAGATTGTGTCAGTTTAGATTTTGAGATTTTCGGGGTCTTTGTTTTTCGAATTTCTGCGTGATTGTTCAGTGTTCACTGATTACTACAAGAATAGTCACACGGTGTGTGGGACTCAGAGGACGCTAAAAAAGAGTTTTATAAAAAGTCGGGTGCCTGAAGTGAGGTATCCATGTACGATCCAGAGGGAGTGGAGCCGAGAATATTGAACAGAGAGGAGTAGTGCGCCGTTGATGAACTCTTCAATGTATCGAGTGATAAGGGTATTTTAGAGGTTTTTTCTGCATCACTTAGAAATTAGGCCCGGGCCTTGTCAAATCGCTTGACTTGGAATTTAAGGATTTTCGAATGAGGTTCAGAAATAGGAGAATAGTATCGACTTTTATCGAAGCAGACGACGTGACGTCACATGGTAACCGTCCGTGCCTATTTCCCCGTTCTACTCCGACAGGCTTGTAATTGCCAGAGACGGTTACGCTACAACGCATTTGTAGCTAGTCCATTATTTCAAACTTACGAGACTTATTTCCTGGCAACACTACCGCATGCGAGTACATTCCCACGAGACTCGACATTCTGTGGCTATGTAAACAATTACTGCGGCAAGTTATTTAATCAGAATGCACTCACAATTCATTTAACAGTTTAACTGGATAAAACTTTATAGTCTAAGCAATATCTGACTCACAAATATATGTGTGTGTGTTGGGGGGGAATCTCTCATCAAGGATTCAAAGTCATTTTTATGGTCAATTCAACAGAGCAAATCTAGGTATTTGAAGATTCTTTTAGTGTCACACAATCTCATTTCCTCTACCATGAAATTTATTTTAAATAAAAGAGCCACTATTAATATGCAGCAAAGGTAATTACATGAAAAATATGGGCATTCCATCATTAATTACAACACTAGTAAACTAGAAACACTCATCTCATAGGTAAATATCATTTCTTCCACCCAGAATCGCAGCCTTGTAACTGTCTAATGAAATCACATTTGGTAATTAACTAATGGTAGGGTCTTTCAGAAATAATAATGCTATTGCTAGATGCATCTGAGAAAGTAATACACAAAGAACATGGTGTACATGCACAGTATTCCAAGAAAAAGGACTGATCCAGAAAATTAACATGTGAGTAGGCCCGTTAGTGTCTTTGGCAGAGAAACCAAAGATTGCTAGTTTGAGGGTGGCTTTAGCTGGTGACTGGGGAAACTTTATTTGTCCACTGAAAAAGATTTATCAGGGAGGTTAAAAGGCAACATAGAGGAATAAACTAAACCTTCTATTTGCTGTGCCCAGTTTCATGATAAAATATTTACAGTTCACTGCCCCTACCGTCATTAAGCTATGCTTAAGTTTACCCACCAATGTTCATGAATGGATAGCTGTCAATGCCCTATCCCTTGCTCTCTATTAAGCCTCAGACGTCAGGCAAGGTATATCCATTTGGAACGTGAATGCACAAAACTGAATCTTAATAATGAACTAGTTTTTTAAAGTCGAACATACATTTTGTTTCAAACATTTAGTAGAAAACAAGTGTCTTTACACATAGTTCTATCCATGACAAATCTGTAACTAAGCATAAGCAAAGGAAAACAGATATAGTTGGTCTCCGGCATCAGTACTGGTACCTGCTGTGGCACATGTCACCAGTCAATTACATAAAATCTAAGTTCATGCCTTTGCACCAGATCATTTCTAAGTGAGACAGTTCATTTGTAGGTTAGGCACAAGCAACTACAAATAGGTGAATAACTGAAGTATTACATAAGAAACCTGTCATTAAAAAAGGTAGACTGGCATATGTTTGCAGCACAAATTTCAAGGTTCAATTATTGAGGTGAACATTAGTTGTAAAGTACTTTCGGAAAAAGCATAGTTTTACAATGGCAAGCTCCAGATAATGCCATTATCTGACCACAGAATTTGCTGGTCTGGGGTTCTTCCAACATTTTTACACCAAAATCTGCAAAATTCTTACACAGAATCTTAACTTTGGAGGATTTTACAAAGAAGTATATAAAATGAGGAGCTCGAGCTCATCTACTGCCCACTGTCATTCTTTGGCAAATATGTCAGATTTAATAAATGATGCTTTTGATTTTTGAAACTGCTAAAAACTGAATGCTGAGTAAACTTTAAAATACATCAATACTGTAATATTTGCAGAAAACAAGCTACACCTAAATTTTTTTAAAATTTCTTATAAATGAATAAACTGAAAGACAGGAGAAAGATGTTTTTACAAGAGGAAAATATGGAGAGGAGTGGGAGAAAAATATTTAGACAGTATTTCCTTCACCTCTTCCCAATAACTTACACCTGACCTCCATGACAGGTATCACTTCCATCTGTTCTGTTTAAGAACAACCTATCCTTAAAGTTTTTAAGCAGCATTTCCACAATTTCATACTCCTATCGAGTCTTAGACTGACTTCTGACAGTTGGATATGATCCCACATCTGGGACAACACCAATACATAAAGTGTGTGTGTGTGTGAGAGAGAGCGAGAGACAAAAACAGACAGAGAGATGGGAGGAAGGAGGGAGAGAAAGGGAAGCAATATAGAATGTGATCATAAACTTGAAAAAGTATATCTGCATCTTAAATAACAGACCATCTGAACAGAAACAAGAGGGGATGGGGTAAAGTTATTGTGTTGCCAACTGTTGCCTTTTCTTATACACAGTGAAAGGAATGTGACTTCAGTAATAAGTCTTACAAATTTAAAGAGGAGAAAAAACATGAAAACAGAAAAGTAGGATTGGGAAAGGAGAGAAAAGAAAATCACTAACTGAACAAAAGACTAACAGACAACATGAGTCTCAACAGGTGAAAAGAATGGGATGAAAATTCAAAGGTTGAATTATTTTCTCTTCGCCAAAAAACTAGGAAAACATTTGTAATTTGATGTTTCACTTTAGAACAATTACTTTAAAATTCTATCAGTTTATAGGTACAATATATTTATAAATTGTTAAATATAACAAAAACTTAGTAATATCTCATATTTACACACTTTCCTACTGATAGTTCTCCTTTATTTACTGAGGAAACAGTGGAATTAATGATTTGCAAGAACAGGGATCATTTGTTTGTAAAAGTAGTGCAATGTTTATATTGTTTGTATATAATTGTTGGTACATTCTAACTTTCAAATCACTGATTATTATTATGTCTCAACAAATGAAGAAATCACTTTACACACAAAGTCATTCACATATTTAAAAAAATGAATATTTATTTAAGCTTAGTAACTGCACTATAGTATATAATCACAAACAGAAAGGTCATATTTGTGTCCTAACATGCTACAGCCTTGCCATTATGGTTGAATAATTTTCCCATGACACATGAGACAAAATTGTTTTTAAGCAGACAGCTACTAGGTCAGAAGGACTGCAAGTTTTACCATGATATACAAGCATAAGAAATAACTGAGTCTCAAATAACGCTGTGCATTGAAATCCCTGTGACCCACCAAGGTTTCAATGAATTAAAACTATCTTTTTGGTGTTGCATGGTAACTGTTTCAACATGTTCGAGCATAGTAGGTAACTTGATCCCCTGCCCCCACCAGCAAGGGAAACGTGAAAACTAAAAGGTCTATTGTTTGACTTGCAAGACCAGCGTACGAAAGGCAAGAACATACACATCTCTTTTGCGAAGCTTTGCCGTACAAAGAGAGAAGCGAAACCTGACACATCATCTGTGACCTAGCAAAGGGGAAGTGGTCGGGTGTGCATAAAGCTATGCCTGCAGGTCTCGCTCGAAATACCACTTACGTGGTTCTGTCCCTTGGACTGCTACCTGTGCTTACCGTCGTAAAAACAAGAAAATAAACAGGGTTTTTTTCCCCACGCTGGTCAGTTACTCCTTACATTGCGGGGAATACATGCTTAATAATTATAAAACAAGCACACACAAAAAAAGGAGTTGGGAAAGAAAGGATGGGAGGTGCAAACAGGTCTGTAGTAGTGCAGTAAGATACCAACACCAACCTCTTCCTGACTTGCGTACAGCACAGGAACAAACCGCAATTTATCTCGCATCCACACGTGAACGAAGTAAAGTGCGCCACCTCCCACGGCCGAGGCCATTAGAGAATAAATACATCGTCTAGCTGTACGATTTGAGGACTGACTGATCCGCAAAGAGGCACATTGTCGCGCTAACCGGACTAGAAGCTGCGGGACGGCCATTTTCTCACGTCTGCTTTGACGCGCATGCGCAGGACAAGTCTGAACCTGCAGCGGCAGTATAAAAAGTTAGAGGTATAAGGGTCTGTGCTTCAAACGGCTCACAGAACTACTGTCAACGGTAAATCCAGTTTCATTTCATTTTCTATTATTTCTTCGCTCGTACTAATCACTCTTCTCCTCACAGACCTGTTGGGATTGTTGTGTTGATTTACTTTTCTGACGTTTTCACACCTGATTGCACTGTTTGATCACTTGCAACCACTTTCTTCTTGGGTGTGATTAGACTGCTCCGGGTATCTAGGCCATTCATTGAGGATTGCTTTATATTTTATAATCTTGTCGTAGTGATCAACTGACTTGGAAGGGGTACCTGACGCAGTGTTTTGGGCTGACAGTGCGTGTCGATGTCTATAGCTTACACATGACTGTTGATTATACAAATATAAGCTCGAGCCGTTGTAATAACGCTGCAAGGGGTTCAAAGTAAAAGTACATAGGTCTGTCTTTATCTAGAACGACACTGGCTATTTAAGAAAGTTATATTTCAGCTCAGTGTGACTAGACACATTTAAGCGTTCGTGTTTTAAAAAATAAATTATGTTTCTAGAACTTTCTTCATTCACATTTGATTGGGTTGATCACATCCCGCTTCCCCCCGCCTCGCCGTTTCTCTTGTCTGTTTATTCTGCTGAATTGCAGTGTTGTTGGTCATGAACGTGTAGCATGAAGTAGAATAATAAACTATGTACTTGTTTGCACAGTTTAAAAAAATTTAATACGTTGTTCATCTTTAGTAAGGCATTAGACCATTTTTTTTCGGGGAGGAGGGAGGAGTATTCTTCTGTATTTATGTTGTGCATCACTGATGTGCAGCAGAGGTTTAAACGTTTGTGGATTGCCGTATACCCACCGTGTGTACGCACTCACACACTGCATGAATGGGGCGATGGCGAAAAGCTTAGCTGGCGAAATCCAACCGACACTGTTGTAGATGCATGCTGTCCGCGCTCACAGATTGATCAGGTGGGAGGAAGGGTTGTAGGGGGAGCAGCACGTTAGCTACTCCCAGCTCCGCCGTCTGCTCTATTGAAAAAAAAAAAGAGAGAACTCGGACGGAGAGATTTCACTCATTCATTAGTTTGTGTGTCTTCTTTGTGCGTTTTGTGTCTGTTTTTACTTTTGCTCTCCTCCCTTCGGGGAAACAAAATCTGTTTAAAACACTTTTCCGAACTTTTATCTTGCAATCACGTAGTGCGCCGCCTCCCGTGAGAGAGACCATTAGACATCGTCTAGCCGCTCGATTTGTTACCATCCACCCCCTTTTTTAAAAAAAAAAATTAATTGATTACCCACAGGTAAGAGGAAAGCGAATATTTCATAGATGTGTTGTAGGGCTTGACTAGACTCTGCTTGACTAGTCTGTGATGCACGCACCCCCAGCTCTTCGTCTACCTCCGTTTGCTCTTCTTTTTCTCTGATTCTTTCATCTGCGTTCGTTTCCTTATAGTCTAAGAAATCAGGACCTGAGTTTTAAAAAAAACAAACAGACAAAGCACCACTGCGCTTCAACTTCAGAAAGTCTTTCATGCTCATCAACCTTATCCACTAACCGTGCCTGTTATGTTTGCGTTTAGCAGATCGCATGACGTGGTTATTACTTATCGTATTCTGTTGGGCCAGGGGTTTGAGCCTCCTTGGTGACGTGGTAGAGAAGATTATGTCCGCCCCGTATGGCCTGAATTCACTGGGAACTGCAAGCTTGCAAGTCGGAGCTGACAGACTTGAGTGGGCGAGATGTGGACGGGTTGTGTGGAGGGTCATTACTTTTAATGGAAGGGAGAGCGATATAAGCGATGACTGGGGAGATAAGCTTCTTTTGAATGAATTCTTTGCTGAAGTTTACGAAATGATAACCGTTATGAGGTTCATTTTTCACTAAGAGGAACGCAAGAGAAGATGATCCCGAGCTTATCTTTTTAGTGAAAGATGGTTTTCAGTATCAAAAATGTTTACAGAAGAAAGAGTGAGGGAGGGTACTGATGGTGGCGGAGGGTATTCGCACAGAGTTTCTCTCTCTGTCGCTCACTCACCAGCACACATATATACACATCTTACGCACATATATATATACAGACATCTCAACAACATGCAGAAAAAAAAGAATGTATGCAAAGTTCAGTTTTAGATGAAATTGATTGGATATGTCGTTGACTGTAATGAAACTGAAATATTTAGTTGTTAATGACGATGCGGTGACGGCTGTCTGAGTGCTTTTTCTTCATGCATGCTTCGAGATTTCAGATTTGTTTACAGAAGCATTATATCAGTGCGACAACAACACAAAGCTCAACCCTGATCTTACCCTTGTCGCACACACATCATAGGCTCGTTTGGTCATGTCCGCGCACGAAATCATTCCTCACACCCACACGAAAACACAAACACACACACACACCTCCACACACACACATTCGTCTTACACCTGCTACACTTGTTACGGCGCTACGTGGGTGGCGTATGTTGAGATCTAGGTAAATGTTGTAATCATTGTGCCCTACGTGAAGGTGGCTTTCTGGATGTTCCCCCTGATAACACACTGCACAACACCAGAGGGGAGACGGTTAGTGTCTGATGCCTCCTTTTCATTCCCTTCCTTAACGTTATGCAATCAAACCAAGTAGGAGACAGGCTACCGCGCTCTTTTATTCATTTGTTGATTTGTTTGTAAACGCTGCTGTCCTTTTAAAGTTGTGTCTCGGTATTGTCTTGTCATAGATATCGTTACTGGCCATTTGTATCTATATAGGCTGGAGAATTGCGTGACTTAGCGCTGGTGTTATAGCAAGACAATCCAGACAGCAACACGTTGGTTGTTATATCAAGTGGTTTGCGCATGTCAACCTGAGGAGCAGACGGGAAGGGAGAAGGAGTAAGCCGAGGCGTTAACCCTCAATGTGCACAGTAACGAAGTGTATTTGCGCATTGCAACATTGCAAGTCCTTGTCAGAGTCTGCACAATGTAGAGAATGAATGGCATGTCTGTGCGCAATGAAGATGAACCAGTACTTTTCTACACAGTGCATTAGAAT
The DNA here is from genome assembly GCF_003073045.1 of Pomacea canaliculata. Classification (NCBI taxonomy): domain Eukaryota; kingdom Metazoa; phylum Mollusca; class Gastropoda; order Architaenioglossa; family Ampullariidae; genus Pomacea; species Pomacea canaliculata. Next base: position 31,321,397 of record NC_037592.1, on the reverse strand, counting down.
CGCATGTTTGTGCGCACCCGTGACAGTTTAGCACCACGACAGGTTCGATCGTACGTACTCGGCAATAGATGTCTCGCTGCGAGTTATCACGAGCTTATCGTCGTATGTACAGGTTTAGGTAGATACACTGTCGGCTGATACGGGTAGATAACGGCCATCAAAAAGATGCAGCCATCTTGCTCCACTGTCCCGTCGTCGTAAGAAAAGGTCGGACTATATAACAGGATCAGACGTTGAGACAGCCATTTCGCACTTCTATGAATGTGACTGGAAAGGGGTCGACAGTTGTTGTTGTTGTTTCTTTTAAAGCTTGTTTGTCTGATGTTATCCCGTTGTTCCGCAAAGACACTTTTGACCCCCTGTTTAACTTGTTCACAAACAGCACACGTCAACATTTTGGTAATCGTTTTATTTGTTTCAGTGCATTCCAGGCTCGTCGATGCAGACGAAGGTCGCTCATTCCCTAAACCGCTTCTCTCAGCTCCTCAGCGAAGACAGAGAGAAGGACAGGACAGAGAGATAAGGAAAGACAACTTGCGTGGTTCTCCCCGCCCCCCAACCATCGATGACCATCGCCCAAGCAATACTCGCACGGCGGCCGTAAACCTCCAGCGACTTTTGGCCGCAGTGCCGGCTGGACGATGGGGACAGGACAGGCCAGCTCACTGTCAAAGGCCTCGTGCGTAAACATCGGACCAATCACGACACTAGGCGTGGGGGCAGTTCCGCCGTCCTCTGGGTGTTGTCGCCGCCTCCCGAAGCAGATCGTTGCCGCCGACGCCGCCGCCGCGGCTGACCGCACCACGACACTCCACAGTTCCTCCCTCCTGTTGCTAATGGCCCCCCCAACACGCAGGCATTGCCGAAGTTCGAGCGAAGGATACGTGTGCGCGAGATCCGTTGCCACAAAGGATTTTCCCACCTTCTGATTCGCCACGCATGGAGTAATTCCATCTGGATCGTAAGCGAGCGTGCTTGTTTAGTTCGGGGGGAAGTGTGTGGGATGTGTGTGGTGGGGTTTTGTTACTTGGCAGAACGTGCAGAATGGTCTTGCTTCACGTTTTAACTGATTTTAACGAAGCTGGAACAACAGTCGAAGAACGTTTTATTTTTTATTTTTTTTCGCGATAGTTTTGAGTGAAGTTTAGATTCGCTGCTACTTCTCACTTCAGTGTTTTTGCAGCAGGTGGTTAAAAGTGAAGAAGTTGCCAAAAAAATAAAACAACTACCACCAAACCATTAAATGTTCGTTTGGAACGATCTTCGAGGGACATCTTTACAGTTGTTTCTGAATTACATCAAGCAGTGCCCACCCCCGTGCGCTGCATGCTGTGATAGGGCGCCTCCCTAGGGCGCCGCCCATAGTACTGATACCTAAAGGTTCTGGTCGCCGGAATTGGAGGTTATTCGACGAGTTCAATCAGGAGGTTGAGCTATTAAAGGATTTTTCGCTTTCTTTGCTTTTGTGGGTTTTTCCCTTCATCCTCTTCCCGCGCCACGTGCTGGCTCCCTCCTCCTCACAGCGTGGTGACAGAAAGGTGGGTGTCTTCTCCCTGGCGCCTTGTAGGCCCTGCGGTTCCAGACTCTTGTTCCACGGTATCCCAGACTCAACCACGCCATCTCGCCACAGTCAGAGCTCCCTGGGCCAGCGGCGGCGGCGGCCAGAGCAGCAGCACCAACCGTGCCTGCCGCTGGCGCCGCTGCTGGCCCCGCAGCTTCGACGAGTGCCCATTCCTCTCTCGTCGACTGCCGTGACCTCCTTCACACCCGGATCTCTTCCGTCGCTGGTCTGGCTGGTCCCTTCATCCTGCTACTGCTGCTGCCAACGCCCGCCTCCTCCCGCCCAGCTGCCTCGGAGATGCTCGCCGTTGGCCACCTATCTGCTGCAGTTATTAGACCCACATCCGCGACGACGACAACCATCGCTCACCTGCCGGTCGTTGATCCCGCATCGTCTATTTTCAGCAACCCCAGTCTGGACCTGCCACAGGGGGACCAGCCTGTTCCCCCTTTCAGAGACGGTACACCTCCTCTGCCCCATCACTGGAAAGCTTCCACTAACAGAACGATGCGTGTACAGGCACGTTTCGGAAAGTACCTGGAGATGTTGCAGAACGGAAAGACTCTTGGGGTGTCGGTGCCGACTAATTTCAGTGAGTACTTTCTTTCACAGATATTTTCTGGCCACATAAGTTCTAGCTTTGATACCATGACAGGTATTGATGTTGACACTGTAATATTTACAAGATTTATATCTCCCTCCCTTCTTCCTGTCCCAAAGTCTATATCTCTCTGTGAGTGAGTGTATGAGTGCGTCTACAAGCTTATGTCTTTTTTTTTCAGAAACTTTCTCTTTGTCTATCGTACATGCCTGAAGTGAGAAAGTCGTAGCAGTGTCGAAAGCCAAGTAACAACCATAACAAACGTTAAGTAATGATACAGACGACCCCGTCTGCTCAGTGCTGGGTGTTCTTTAAGAGGTATGGAGCGGTCGTTGTGGGCTGCCACCATCGTTCTTGACAGTGCCAGGCATTCTGCACTCAGGAGGTGTTGCCTACACGCTGACCTTCGTAGGTCGCACAATAAAAAAGCAAGCTTCTCATGCCGGTATACCTACCTCCAGTAATTACAAGACGATCCACAACTCACCCGGCAAGGTTAAACTACCTCCCTACCTGCTCGGTCTCGTGCTCGACTATCTTTGTTAACCTGTTCGCCACCTGTGCTTGACAACTTTCCCGCCCGAATCTGCTCTTTGCACGCTGAAACCTTTTATACCTTTGATAGCGCTCTGTCACTGTCATCGGCCTAATCTCATCTTTCTTTCTCTCTCTCCTCTCTCTCACTCTCACATTATCCGTGTTGTCTTGTTCACTCCACAGAGCCGCTTCCCATGTTGACCTCTTTCGAGTTCAGTGCGTCCGATCATGCACTTGGTGCACCGTAAATTTCCGAAGAATGATGAGTGCTGTGTTGTATCCTCCCATTGTGTGCGGGGTGAGGATGCCGCTAGGTGGCGTGCTGTAGTTCTGTATCCGCGTGACGCTGAACTCTTTATTGTGTGCATGTGAGAGAGAAAGATGTGAAAAATGACTTGCATAGATTATTTCATCATTTAGAATAGACTGATAACGAATAGAAATGAAAAAGTAATCTTTCTTAGCTTCCCAGCGCGTGCAACAGTTCTGCAGCTCATCTCCCCGTACTCTAACCCACGTTTGGTAAGCCCACGTGACAGGCATCGCAAGTCGACCCTGGGTAGGAAGCCCAGCTTCCTTTTTTCTGTTTGGTTTCGTCAACAAGTTTGTCCCCGCTCTCACCAACCTTCCTCATCCCCCCAAAACCCCCCAACAACCACCACTACCCACCACCGTCCTGGCTCTCTAGGCCTGTTTCCGTGTCTATGATTGTAAAATATTGTCCGCCATCGCCCCCTGTCGACCTGTAGTTTTGACGACACCCCAGCGAAAGTCAGGTCACCATCAGGTACTTTCCTCCTCTCTTCTATATATATATATCTTTAAAAAAAAAAAAGGAGAGTAGCTGTCTTCGTCAACTGTATTTCTCCATTGCACATTTTCTGTTTCTCTGCGTGGGTGGGTGTATTAAAGCTTTTATCCCGACATTGATTTCAATCTATTATTATATGTAAAATAGTGACAACAACGAGTGATGAAGTGCATCGTTTTAGAGCTTGCACTGTGTAATTACCTCACACCAGCGGCTAGTTTTTTTTCTTCTTTCTTCTTATTACTAGGTAGTTAGGTGCAAGCAGACAGCTCCCTCCAGACTGCAAGTCCCAGTTGAACTGGAAGCGAAAAATTCAACAGCAAACAACTTAGTATTTAGTCCGAGAACGAAAGTCGGACAAGCTGCACCACTCACTAACCGTTGGTTAACCTTGACCTGCAGCACTTACACATGTAATCGCGCACGGAAGCCCTGGTGGTGATTAATTCGATCTGAGATTAGCTGCCTGTTGATCGATTGGCTGGTTGCTTTGGTGGATAGGTGCTTCCACTTAGAGGAGATTTTGCACTATCAGGGGAGATGGAGTTGTAGGGGAAGGGGTAATCGGAGAAAAGCCCCCTACGGCAGGTGTCACATGCAGTGAGCGTCCCGAGACGAGATCTGAACCTAAGGCCTTTCAGTCCAAGGGAGTTTCACACTACCGGGCTGAACATTGAGGTGTCTCACCCTTCTCACTCACCGCGTACACCACATCTTCATACGTCTCCCTAGACTCTTATGAGGGATGGGGGAGGTATAGGGCTGGACGACAGGATGATCAGTTCCCCCTCCCTTATATCCATTTGCCCCAGGTTCCACCTACTCTCGAGTACCGAATAAAGAAAAGATTCACACAAGAGGCCGTTGGGTAACAAGATGAATGATAACGCCCACCCAGTAGACTGGTAAATCAGTCAGTTTGTTTCTCCCTTTCCTAACAATACGGACCTCAACCAGGCCCTGAGGCTGGTCTCGCCCCTGAACTAGGTCGGTGATGACCGAGGGACTGTGGGACGGTCAGCTCTCCCACGCTCCGTGAAACATCGTGGGTCCCGTCTTCAACGCACTTTGTTTCTTCCTTGATTTCATTGCTTAAGATATTCATAGCTGCCGACTTGATGTGAAACAAACAAATAAAGTAATTTTTAGAAGAAAAAAAACAGGTTACTCTACGAGTCAGAGTTTGGTGCCTGTAGCATCGTGATCACACCGCCTTTTTTGCTTCCCCACCTCAACCCTTTTCATAAATTGGAAATTAGGATTCATTTGGCTTTAGGCGTGTGACCGAAGAAACAAACAAAAGTAAAAAAAAAGTGACGAAAGGATGATTCATTGCATGTTGTTCCGGTAAATCTTTAGGATGATTAACACGTCTTTACAGACTGTTTACACGATCAGGCACTTTCATCTTGATTGCCTGTCTTCCTGTATTCCTCTCTGATACAAATGAGATTCTCTCCCTCTTAACCTCCTCGTTGCTCTCCCGCAACTGCGTGGTGATGACATTTTATTTCTTTTTTCCTCTTCCTTTCGTTTCACCGTTACGTCTTACAAAGATTGATACATATTGTCGGGTCTGCTCTTTTTTGCGGCGCTTCCTCTATAAACGAAAAAAAAAGTGTGGTCTTTGTGCGAACCCTTGCCGGGTGTCTGTAAAAACTCACGTGACTCGAGTACAATCGTGTGCATGAATGAGGGGCTCCGCTCGCTGGCCGGGTGAAGTGGGAGGCGTCATCAGCGGCCGTTCCTTTGATATCGTCTGCCGGCGATTATGACTATTATCCTCGACGTAAGCCGCCTCCGCGAATGAAGAGCAAAGCTTTCGTAGCACAAGCTAAATAAAATAAATAAATGTTATAAAAAAAAGAGGAATTGCAGTCAGTTACCCCGTCTTGATCGTAGAGATTAAATATGGAGCTGGGGTTATGCACGAGCCGTTGGCAACAGCAAATTACAGAACAACGCAGCAACGCAACGACAAAAATTAAGGCGGCTTACGGTGTTCGTGCTTCTCTCTCTCTGTCCATATCCTACTCAGTCAGCAGGTCCAGACACATGCTGTTGAATTTGTGACATTTCTTTATGATGGTGATATTTTTTAATTGTAGAATGCGTTACACATTTGTATTTGACAAATGCTTACGACGAAGGTTGCTCGCTGCAGACATCGCAGGTTTCCGAAACTACTTCTCACTCACCGTGTGTGCCTGCACAATAGTGCAAGGGGGTGTTTTATGCCGAGTCAGCAGCTAAGGTTATATATAACTAAGGCAGCCAGACCTGTAAACAGATGCCACATGCAGAGAAAAACAGCGTGTCCGAGACGAGACTCGAACCGGGGACAGCCAACCCTGACTGCACTGGTGACAGGCGCTACCCGCTGCACCACCGGACCGTCCTACACTAGTGGTAGAGCTGGCAGTCTGGCGGAAACCCTCATGGTCTCCTGTAAGAAGTGTTGTACGTTCACTGGCGTGGAACTTTGTCATTTGACACTTTTCACAGTCTTGTGAGTGAGAGTGTGTGTGTGTGCACGAGTGCATACAAGTGAGTAAAAGAGTGAAAGAGGGAGAAGGGAAAGCATTGGGAGAGTAGTTATTTGTTTCCAAGTCATCAATACATATCCAGACAAAGCGCTTGAATTAATTCAATAGGTTCTTAACACACGGGCAAGTTGGGAATAAGCCAAAGGTAACTCGGCTGTAAAATACAACATGTGCCATCGAAGGTTTATGCATGTGTGTGTGTGTACTTGGCATTTTTTGTAAATAATAAGCCTAGTACCAAGAAAACGTTAGCATACAAGTGCGAACAACGCCGAAGATTTTTAGAAGGGATCCACCTCAAGGAGCCGCGACTCTTCAACATTTGAACTTATTGCTCAGTGCCCGTTCTATAGCAGCTGTTGGTGTAAAATATGGCGCTCACTGGCCGACACACATGAACTATTACATGGTGGCTGCTTGAGAATATCCACCACGTCCCATAATGCACTGTCGGAAAGATGGGTGGTGATACTTAGACAACAGGTGTCGAAAGCTGTGGAAGCCATTGTTGCAACAGTAATGCTTAGAACACATCTTTACCCTTTCCCTCTATAATATATTAACACATGCCTACTACTAAAGTAAAACCACAAACTTGTATTACTGGACTGCTGGCAGACGACTTTTAGTTAACTACTAAAACGAGGCAGGTGTGTACAAAGCTTCCGGTTTATTCAAAATTTTAGATTAACTACTAAAATGAGGCAAGTTTGAGAAAGCTTCCGGTTTATTCACATTAAAACGAGGCAGGTGTGTACAAAGCTTCCGGTTTGGTCACATTCTTTGTTTAGGCTCGCCGAGACTAACAGATGAGAACTTCGTAAGAGGCTAAACGTTGGTCTCAGCAGACAGACAGCAGTCCTCTGAATACACGTCCGTGGTAAAAACTAAACTTGTTTATAAATATCTTGCTGTCACATCTCTTCCCGTTCATTTAACATAAATATGTCAAGCGTGCACTTATTTATTTAGACTCGCACTGCCTAACACCAAATGTCGCACCGAAAATGTGTCTGTACTGACTTCTGTTCTTCATTTCACTCCAAGTCTGTGCTCACGGCTTCCACACAAGACTTGACTGTCGAAACGCCCGCACAAGCTATTTGTCTACATTCAGAGAGGATTGGTAACACTGTATTGATATATTCTTACATTCGATCTCAACTAGGTTGTGTAAACATTCGTCGCAAAGATGGTGGTTTTTTTTTCTTTGGCTAATCGTAGACTCTTTGGAAGCTTGGTCAAAGCGCCCGAAGCCTCCACTTATTCTGATTCATCCAACCAGTCAGCAGAATAAGAGGTCTGGGAGGTTTTAAAAAAGAAATCTTGCTTAAGATTATCGATACTGTGGTTCGTAACCAGCTCGCTTTCTCATATAGACAATCACCGACGGCCATTATAAATCATGGCGACGTATATCAAACGGACCTATGGTGACAGAACCTTATAAGTCACGGGCTGTGTGTGTGTGTGAGGGGAGGCGAACCTTACACGAATAATAATTCATCTCGATTCCAGAACTAAGCGGACAGATGGTCTGACAGCACTTAAGCCGTTACATATTCTGGCTCGCCGCCATCTTCTGTTCTCTTGAGCTACGGTTGTTTGTCGGTTGTTCGTTTGCCAGAAAAAAAAAAAGTGAATTGAGGGACGTGAGCGGGAATGAATGGTGGGACAATAAATTGAACTAGTAATTTCTGAGAAGGGTTTGAGCTGCAGTAAAATGGTAAGCTTCACGCTGACAGCTACCCGGCCATATGATCTTAATGACTGTTTACTTTTTGATAGAGCTGGACAATCATATAAAGTAACTCCATTAATTAAAGTTCTTATTTGAAATAGTACACGTGAACATGGCTTTTTCTCTCCCCCTCCCTACCTCTGTGTGTGTGAGGACTTCCAAGAAAATGATGCAGTAGATCCTGATAGTGAATGTCCTGTCAGCATTTTCTTAATACCGGTTTCATTGCCATGAATTTTTAATTGCAGTCATAAAAACAAAATCGTGTTCTATCATGTAGACATTTTCTATTAAAAAAAAGAGAGAGCACGACCGACTAAGTATTGAAATTCTCCTAATCGTTGCAAAGGCCTAGTACAGGTGCACATTAGTTCTAATTGAGAAAGCTAGTGATGTTTTTCTCATTTTGGCTTATTTGATTTTACAGCGTCATACATAGGTCATGTAAACCCTTCAGAAGTTAAAAAAAGTAGTATTTTTCTCTATAGAAATGGACCAGTCTTCAGGGCGTATTCGTTGAAAGGAAGGCATAGCACTGCACAGTCTGTTAAATGTTCTGTTAAGTGCAAGAAAGTGAAACAGATCAAGTGTGCCTGACTACTGCCAAACACATTCCGAAAAAAACAGATAAAATCAAAATGCGATTGCTGATGACAAGAATTCAGTGGTGAGGCCCTTCAGACAACAGCTATTTATCAACAAAATCTACTACTTTAAATACATTTAACATTTCTTCCTTTTTAAAGAGTTCCACGTGTTTCTCCTAAAAGGCGCTTCAAGAAAAAAGACTGGAAGGAGAAAGCAGTTCGGGTTACTGTCAGCACCGAGTCGCCAAATGGCGTCGTAAGAACTTGTGGGGTAGGGGTAAGAAATATGTTTGTTCGTAGTAGGTCACATTTGTCTGCAAGATTACTGTCAGCCTTGATATGTAGGTGGTGGAGCTGGTGTACGAGTGTTTGAGATCCACATCACGAGGGCCTGCCGAGGATGGAGACCAAGGCTTCTCCTGATCGTGAAGTACTTTGTAGGTATGGCTGGCACCACCAGCTCTCTCCACCACCGCCCACACCACTACTTTCTCAGTCACGTGTTGCCAACCTACCGTTGACAGCTTGCAGTCTGACCTGAATTCACCTTGGCACAAGGCCGGTCGCAGGTCATCTGTCAACCGGTTACGGGTACAATAGGTGTTGTCTGTATGTGGCATTGTCAACGTCCATATTATGTAACGAGGCGCAAGGTCGCGGACTGGGGGAGACGAGGGACCGGGTGGAGTCAGGGGTGAAAGGACACGGCAGTATGGCATACCAGAGTGAAAGGCCTGTTGTGAAGGGGATGTTATCGTGGGTTTTCCCCACCCTCAAACCCTCCGCCCATCCCGGCTGATGACGTGGGGCTATAACTGTCTACACAGGTATATGGAAAGGTAGCACATGCGATATATTTTTTTAAGGGTGCTCGGTGACACCCAAGGACATTGGACAGGACCAAGGACCCAAGCACTTACTCTGAACACATTTGTTGCACATGCAGCCTTTCTCACACCCACCCACGGTCAGGGAAACAACCCTTATCGGGATTTTCTTCGGAGACAGATATAATCTGGTCGAGTTGGAGCGGCGACTGACTACACAAAGTTAACTTCAACCATCTGTAGATCAAAGGGAAAAAACGTTTTGAAAATTTACATATTAGGGGAAGGGATCAAAAGCGAATTTCACACACAGAGGGAAAGACATATATTGACATGGTTGGAGAAGTGGGGTAAGGGAAAGAGCGATATTAAATAAATGAATGAATTTACAGGTTAAGCCTCCGGCCAATCAACACAAAAGAAAAGGAGAAAATGAGGTGGATAGACGTCAGAGACACAACAGGACAAAAAAATAGCTACGGTGTTCGTCTAACCGCTTATCTTTCCTCCCTTAATAGTGTTTTGTCGTCCCCCCTCTCTCACTCAGTTCTCCTCCCTCCCCACGTCTGTACGCGGACGTTGATGTCTGTTGGTGCTGAATGAATTAAGTGACGTGCCACCCGAGCGCTCTTTGCCCTGGCTTGAGGGTGGATGGCTGCAGACGCCGTGCTCACTTTGTTTTGCAATGAAAATATCAGTCCGTCTGAAATACTTCAGTTCATTGTGCATCCAGACCTTTTATCCAGCTGTGGTAAACATTTAGAAAGAATTATTCATGACTAAGTCTGCTTTGAAATTGAAGTTTTAAAAGATTCATTTTCCGACAATATTGTTTTGACAAGAATTGATATGCGTGCAACAAGACGGACAATTTTATATTTTAATAATGAAAAACTAATGACAATATTTGTGTGAGAGAGTTTAGACAATGAAAACAAGGATCATTTACTAGTTGTTGAAAAAATTCCTCAGGTCACAACCGATGGCCTCAAGCGAGGACCACAGAGGGTTGAGGGCTCAAATGTTCGTGTTGCTGTGCATATCGCTATTTACTGTACTTTTTTCTTTTGTTTTTAACTCGAAACAAAGTTGATGCACATGTCTTCTCTCCCTCTTTTTCGAGGGGTGGAGACGGAGGAGGGTGGTTCGGATGGTTGCGTGTAACTATGGAGTCGTCATCGCCATGCTCAGCGAACTGAAGTCGGAAGGGACAGGGAGGACGCAGTTGGGGGGGATGCGCTATTTACCGTCAAGACGAATGGCAACACAACACGGACGGAGGAGACGAGGAGGCAAGAAGGACAAGATGGGCGACACCCATTTGTTTAGGGCTCTCTCAAGCCGACCACTGCGGGCTGTTAGTGTTTGCTTGTAACAGCTGACAACACGGAGAAGCTACACACCTAGCTTGTGGCTCCAAGGTCTTGGCCGTCCTCGCTGAAACTCGCAGACTCATATAAAAGTTCCACTCAGTTGGCTTTTTAAAAAGAAAACAAACAAACAAAATCTTTCCCCTATTGGCCGCAAAGGCTGAACAAACTGCACATTGGAGTAGCTAACCCAGGTGTTATAATGTTATAATGAAACGGAGGACTGGTCACCATTGTGGATCGTAAGGTCTCTGGAGCGGGACACAATCTCTTCAGTGACTAGACTGGCCGAGTTATTCCTCTAGGGTGGTTTTTGTTTGTTTGTTTTTGCCTTCTTCTCCACTACCCCACCGTTCCCGCAAGGTGGAAAATCCCCGCTCGATGGAATCCCTGTTCTGTCACACCATCCACGAGCCGTGTGACGACCACAGTCTCGAGACTGCAGTACAACCGACTTCCGCTACAAGGGCCGCAGCTCTTTTGAAGCAGTTGCCCAGGGCTTCGTAATATCCCCGCTATCTTATCGTTGTCCCGGGGCTGTGATGTGACCCACATGAATAAGGAGATGAGAATCCCAGGGTACAAAGACAAGCAGTGTTTAGTCCCCGTGGAGATAGCGGGATGCTTAGTACTTGATTATCACATAAGCATATGCACACAGCTGCTCTTGTCCTCGTCCACTCCAGCTCCTGATTATTGCTTCTGATACGTCACCAACTATTTTATCGCCGTGCTTCGGGGATGTATGTATACACACAGCACTTAAGCCCTCGCAGTTCAAAGCGCTGGGGGATGCCAACATAGAACACGAGATGCTCGCAGCTATTCGACAGTCAGATGATGAAGAGCGGGTTGAGAAGATTGCAGCCTGACAGGTCCGCCTAGTAAAGCCATCTTCACATGGCTGAACAAAGTCGAGAAGAACAGGTGACTTCAAGCAAGTAGTCCCACTGTCTCCACGAACACCAAGATCGTCCCCAACGACTTCACCCCAACTCAGTAATTAGAAGTTGTAGGGAGAATGGTTTCAATCAAAGTTTGCCGGCAACTACTTTTTGACCATCAGTTTGATGGAATGCAGACGTGTGGTACTATTTTCTGACTACCTGTTTAGGCGCACAGTGTGAGGCGTGCACAAGGCAGCTAAGACAACTTCAGTCAGCTTCTCTCATCCAGTGTCAGCTCCAGTTATTAAAAGATATTCGGGTCACGAGTAGACATGAAAGTATGAGAAGGAGAGCTTTTTTCTTTTTTCTTTCCTTTTTCATGACAGGGCTGGCAAATTTGTAGCAGCGTTAATTTGGGAGACGAGGGGGAAGGGTGAGAGGAACTCGGCGAGAAGCATCCTCGGGTACGTAGTTAGGATCCCGACGGCTACATGCGGGCGCCGGCATATCAGCATTTATCAAGCAGGTTGAACACGGCCCTTTGATGTTGATAACTTAAATAAGTTTGCGCAGGTTTGATACTGACTTTATGACCAGAAGCCACGAGGGCTGCATCATGTAGGAAGGAGTGCACGCGCGCTGTACACCGGGTACTCACATCACGTCTCTCCACCCCTGTCCTGTCAGCAAAACGGCTGGCAAGGACAGCTGTGTGTGTTATCTGAAATATCACGGGAATCATTCTAATTTTTTTGACTTAATCCTCTGAAGCTTATTTGTTACAAGTCGTAGTTTCCTACCCAGTCTTGTCTAACGAGAGAGAGAGAAAGGGCGCTACCCTCGTCACGAGTGGTCGACAGATTTCATAAAGTGTTATTTTGGCAAAACATACCCACATTATCATAAAATCATTCCTGCCTTAAGAACCTCAAGTGGGGTGAAGACAATCAGAACCAATCATGGGGTGGGTGTACACAAGATGGCGGCTACCCGTGGTGCTGCTGACGCTGATGCATCGCAGACACCTTGCAACACCTGACACGCGCGCTTGCACATGCTGTTTACCTGTTCACCTGTGGAAGGTACCGTGAAGTTCTTGACCTGTAGTCGGACTTGATGCTGCAGAAACAGCAGGTGTGCTCCCTACAGCCATTTTGTCACTTCGAAAATGTCTCACTCCAATGATAATCATAATTTTACCGTACATTCATTGCGTTTCGTCGTTCTTCATTCAGACAAAATATATAATTTTCTATAAATATGATAACACTTGAGTTCAATGACAGGGTGTCTGATGTTCAGGGTGTTTGAACATGACATTAATGAGCTGCTGAAAGCAGGCCAATAAAGCGCTCATGGCCATCGTCTTCATTGAAGATTTTACTTTCTTCTGACATTCAGCATTAAAAATGTGTTGCTTCACCATACTGTATGATAAGATGTTTATAGTGTTCTGAAAATGACTTTTACTTTCTGGGCGTTGAGTGAGAGAGACGATCCTTGAGGTAAGTTTTTTAAAATCCGATTTTACGATTTTATTTGGGATAATTAAAAGGCCAATCATCGGATACTAAAAGATGCACAAGTGCTTAACTTAAAAACAGTCTGTTACTTAAAGACCAGCTGTAGCCAGGACACGGGTGGACACGCTGTGTGGAGTTGGTTTGTTGCATGAGAATCAGTAACGGTTTGTTTACAGATTCCAGTTACAGAGTTTTGTTTCCATTTTCCGGTTACAGCTTCTTGTTGGTACCCAGTGGTTACAGCTGCTAACACATTTCACGTTGGTACATTGATGTTAATAGTTTTTGTTTACACTTTCCGGTTACAGCTTGGTGTTTACGAGCCACACTATCTTGGTGTGACGCACAGTCGGGTGTTACTATCTCGTGGTCTGCTGCTCATCCATTGGATGACACGTCACAGGGTTGTCAAGGCCATGTGACAGGGGAACTACCGCCTCATCTGGCTCCCAGTATCCCTGTACCTTCTGATATTAATCAGCTTGTTTTTGTTTTTAATCGCCTATTCTACTTTGTGTAGGCTTTTATCTGTCACAGCGCTGTAGGAGTCTTACTGAACTTACTGAAAGAGAATCACTCGCTGATTTTACCCTTGTTGTCAAAGAAACGACTCACACGCAAATTAATAAACTGTCTAAAGTTTAGAAAACAAAATTGCCAAATATAGTCACATGTTATTACATTTGCGTATAAGTCGTTGATTTAAAGACCTTTCTTAACTGAACAAATATGTACAAAGGTTTGTCCAAGTTTCACAAAGTTCGTCCATATTTTTCCAGCGTAAAACAAAGCATAAGTAAACAAATTGCAAAATTTAATCGCAAATACAAGAAATACAAACGATAGGCTGTTATGCACGTTTAAAAATAAATGATGCACTTTGTACCCTGTACAGAAAAAGTAAATAATCCATTAGAAATTAGGACGACTAAGTATATTAGCAAATAACGGTAGGTATAGAATAAACGTCTGAATAATAAAAATATAAGCAGATATATAAATTAACAGAAATCACAGTTTATAAAACTGTAGAATAAGTATGACCAGAAACGACAACTCAATAATAACAAACATCGCTTACCTCGCTTGATGCTATGTTTTTTGTTGTTGTTTTTACCACAATAGTCGCCAGATACATTTATTCCATGTGCCTCACTAAACTTCCTTCTGGCTGCTGACGACATTTGCGCTCGGAACATTAATTGCTGCATCTGGAGAACTCGTTTCATCAAACCGCACAGAAGCTTTGAGCAACCGACCATCAATCAGTCCTAGTCCACAAATTAGTCATTTCTATATTTAGAAACTCGTAGCATAAAAACAGGTAGGTCCTGGCCCGAATCTCGTTCTTCAGGTAGACCTACCTGCTCGTCTTTCCCTGATGAAAGTTGGAGGCTCTATCCATCTCCTCGGCACGGACACCGAAGAGTGAGTGAACATCTTCCCAGTCCGTGTTGCTTTTCTCACCTGAGGTCGACATGCGTGAGTAGTGTGTGTCTTTAATTTAATTTTTTTATGGTGGTGGAGGGAGAATTTTCTCTGAAGCTCATGTACTCGGATACGGGTACCGTATAACCGTTGGCTCCGCGTTGCTTCTTCGTTCACAAGCTTGTCGGTAGCTGTGTTGACACTGTCATCGAACATTGTTTAAGGCAGGACTTTCGCAGTTATGGAGAAGGTGTATATTTACTGATCACGTCAGCTGGCAACGCTTCACTCTGCTGACGTGTTTAGTGCGTGACCAGCGATAGAGGCTGACGTCAGCTTTATTTTCCATCCGGGCTATTTTCTAGCGAGGGCACTTTGCTCTCAACAAAGGCGTTTGAGAGGTACGGTGGCAGTTATCTATCAACAACACTTGTGCACACCTGTTGAGGCCTGCTAGGTGAACGAACAATTCAGTCTAATTGATTCTTTGCCTGCCTCTCGCACTCTGTTTTTCTTTTTTTTTTTTTTTTTTTTTTTTTTGGCGATTAATAAATAGTTTTAGTCTCGTTGACGGGAGTCGCAATTTTCACTGAACATACGTCTATACTCAAGTTGAATAACACTGTACAGAGAACTATGCTCAAGTTTTTACGGGGCTGTGCAGACGACAGGGAAGGTTGCCAAGGTCGGACGTCCAGCAGCGATAACGTGACGGAGTCCCCTAGGGATTCCATTTTATGACAGGCAAGGGGAGAGTTTGTCAGGTACCCACCGCGAACACACTACACCCGCTGGCACCAGCCCCAGAACTGGCCGATAGTCAACACAAGGCAACACAGCAATAGGTCACTTCCACGGTTGTTTTGTCTTTTTTTTTTTTTATTTATACACTCCTGCCTTCTATTGTTCGAGGTTTGTTTGTTTTTTTCGACCTCTCACCGTCTTTTCTCTATTTTAAATTACTCAAAGACTTATTCTAGGACATATATATATATATTTAAAACTAGAGAAAACAATGTAAGAGTGTAGCAAAGTTAACAGAGCAGACTAAGCGATTTTACTGAAAGTAAACAAATTAAATCCGGTTGGCCTAAAAAATATACGATCATTTTCCCAATATTGGCCGTAGCCTTGACACTAAGGATTTGCCGTTGCCCAAGTCCTAAAACCCTGTTGTTTCAGTCCCTCCTAAGTTTGGATTTTGTTTCGATTATGTTGTCGGTACTGTAATGACACCCAGGGAGATGTCCCACTCCCTTACTTGCAACAAGTCCGTGCACGTCGCTCTACAGCAGGTTCGGTGGGTGGCTGGATGAGTTTAAATGTGGGGGAGGGACCGCAAGAGCTCCTAGTTTCTGCACGCATGTGCTGCTTAAGGTCAAAGGTGAGGTAGGTGCAGAAGTAAGTGAACAGCAGGACAGACGTCCATACCGAGGCGCAGGTTGAGGTTCGAGTCTTGTGCGATGGAGATGGGGCATCTTGTTTGTGTGAACCCTGGTATTCAGGTCTTGTGCCCCCCTAGGGCTTGTTAATCGATTCCATTTCGACCTAAATCGCCATTCCTGCAGGCGTGAAAACATCATCCTCGCTAACTGTCGTCTTTTCTTTCATCTGTTACTTCTTTATTCGTCTTTTACTCTGGACGGGTAAAAGGTTGTGAAATAGGTCTGTACATTTTTCGCATGATGGGTTTGACATGCGCTTCAACTCACGAAGTTTCAATTTAAGTTTGCAGGTTTTGTTAAAGTTTTCAGGAATTTCTTTTTTAATTATTGTGTTCTGGAATTCCCCGAAAGGCGGATGCAGAGAAAAGAATTTTGTAAGGATCACCGAACCATCGGTTGAATCAGTCGGGCACAGAGTGATATTAAGAAATATTTTAGTACCGCAACTTTGATCATTAATCTGTTTATCTGTTTATGAAAACATCCCTAAAGAAAGCACTGTGCCAAAAAAATTAACTAAAGCTGTAAAGTTTACAGCTTTTATAAAGAAAAAGTAGGCATCAAGATCTCAGTCACTCTCAAACGCTTGTTTGAAAACTGGAGATTAAACAGTTGCGCAGGACCAATCACACCCTGCAGGAACCGACCCTTGATATACAATCTTTGTGTGTGCGTGTGAATGTGTGCGTGAGTTTGTGCGTGTACTAGAAATATTTACTAAGATATATCCTCTCTGTTTGCTTTTTGTATGCCGCGCTCTTCATAACTGTGACTGTCAAAAAACCTCTCCCCATAAAATTCATATCAAAGGTATGTTTGTACTGCCGATACTGCATTCATTCGAGGCTGCATGCCGAGGTGTGCAAACATACAAATCTTAGTAGGTAATCTTAAGGCTAACAAGCCCTCTATTTCTCAGTTCTGTCCCGTTTTCTCTGGCCTGGACTGTAGAGGCTAGTTCTCCTCGGCTGCTCCTCGTGATGTCTTATCTACATGCCATTCAGACATTCACGATCACCTCTGCCAAACAATGTGGGTGTTTAGTGCCACAAAATCTCCTTCCAACAAACATACAAGAACCGTGTTTGTAGACTTAAAAGTACTGTTCATATAAATGGAGTAAATGATGGACCAGTGTGTGTCTGAGAGAGAGAGAGAGTAGGTGGATGGAAAAGTCGTTTTTATGAGGCTGTTTGAAGTCCAAACAACGAACATTACAAAATATTTTTTCTGCAAATTAATGAGTAAATAACTATTCTTCATCAATATCGGCAAGGACGGCATTTTCTTTGTGTGAGAGAGACACAGTGAAGCTGTAGACTGCAAAGATATTTAGGGCGGTTTTTTTTTGTTGTTTTTTTTTTGCACCTGGTGAGGAGGGAAATAGTGACACATCGAGAGTAATAAAAAATACAGAAGGAATATGAAAGAGAGAGATATTAAATAAATGACAGAAACATAGAATGAGCCTGATTGAGTTTTATCAATAAAGAAATCTTATAGTAATCTGCCCCGTGTGCACAAATCCAAAGCCTCCGGGTTTCAAAGACAAAGCGTGTTTCCATGTGTTGAAAGAGTTTGAACCGCTCTTGTTCGTAATGTTTGTTATTGTTTCTTAAAACTGTCTTTAAGGCTAGAACATCATCCTCTCTCTCTATCTTGCTTTTATCTTCATAATTTAATGACTGACTTACAGTCAGATAAGTTGAATAAATAGCATAGAACGCAGAACATAAAAATATACAAGTCTACACCAGGATGATTAGGAGGACGACAACGACGACGACGACGAAGATGACGGTCATATTCTGTAATTCTCACATTTGGTGGACACGACAGAATTCACAGAAAACTTCCAAGGGTAACAACAAATAAAAATCATGGTTGACTGACTCGCGCTCCTTTCCTTGTGTTGCAGGTCTGTTCACGCTGATGTCGCACGTGTCTTTTCTTGTCATCAAAGGTTTCGTGAGTGACAAGTACCTTTGCATGAACAACGTGACGACCAAGCTTTATGCGAGCGTGAGTATCCATCACTAATAAGGAACAATAGTTGACCCCTCTTTCCTCTTCATAAGGTTTGCCCTCTCACCTCTTTTACTACATTGTTTTTTTTCTAAAAGCGACATCACCATATATCACCATTGCAACATTACCTTCCATCACCTTTGCAAAAACCTACCAAACACTTCACTTTCAGACAGATGAAATGTGAACCCTGCTGGCCAGGAGAAAAAAAAAAGCGATGATCCCAGAAGAAATGTGAGAAAAGAGAGCAACAAATAAATACACTTTTGCTTTTGTTGCTCAGAGTCACTGAGTGACACACAAACTGACAGGCGGACCAACAGAAAAAGATACAAAGATACAAATCATGATTTCTTATCTTAATTTTATCAGAAATAAAATGGTAAGTTTTTTGTGTCGAGTAGTTTAACGATATATTCTATAAAGTACTCTGACCTTTGTCTTCTGTAGAGCTAATTTTTAAAACCTGAAAATAAAGGGGAGTTGAGATAAATAAACATTACACAAAACAGTCTTCTCGTCCACTCTGATTCCCAAAAGCCTCCGATAGTATTACATGTACCAGGTATCTTCATGACACATTTCCCTGTCTCCAGGTCACCCTCAACGAGAGCTGCTACCTGAATGAGAGTACCCGGAGCAACAACCTGGTGTTCTTCTTCAGCCACTGCCGGGTGGGCCGCAAGCGCTGCACGCTGGGGATGTACCGCAACGGCACGATGCAGCTGGGCCGTGACGCACGGCAGTCTCGCGAGACTGCGCAGTGGCTCAGCAAGCCCGTGGGGGAGAAGGTGCTGGACGAGGCTCGCATCAAGAAAGAAGAGATCGAGAAGAACGGGTGGAAGCCCAGACGCCGCGAGCAGCAGCGCAAACGTGCGCGGCGTTGGTGCGTGCAGCTGGACGTGATGGTCCAGCGTCCGGACAAATACCTGAAGCGCTGCAAGGGGGACTGCCAGCTGCTCGAGAAAATGCTGAACAACTCTCAGTTCTACATGCGTCGGTGCCTGCAGCGGATGGTGCGTCGGCGGCGGAAGATGAAGGCCCTCAAGTCTCCCACGCCGTTGCCCACCTGGAGCCGCAACAACTGCGGACGAGAATGAGAAAGATGTGGCCCAAGCGGCACGACATCTTTTCCCGGCTGCGCAAGCGACGCTGCAACAAGATCGAGGACAGAAATAGAAAAAAAAGATGCCGGTCCATCGAGTCCCGTCGGACCAAGAGGCGAAGAGCGAAACGGAAAAGCCCGTCCAGATCTTTCATTGACCTTCGAGGCGTGGAGGTGACCGGTTCGGGTTCAAGGACGGAAGACGTGACCTTTTCTGACTTCCGGTCAGGCGGTCAGGCACAGGAGAGGTGTTCGAGAGGAAAGGACTTCCATCTCTGTGCTGTTACGTCCTTTGACTTCTCGGTGATACTGACTTCTCTGGTGTAGCGGCCTCTCACGTGACCACTGGAAGCAGTGGTGCCAGACCAGCATCAGTCTCTTCGGCCTCTTAGAACGCTTGAGCGACAGAATGCAACTTCACTGCTGTTCCTTTGGCAAGAGACACACAACTTGCCTGTGTTGCTGGCAAGAGTGAGAAACGAGTGGGGATCGAGTCCACCCCTACCTCTCTCTACCTCCCACCCTAACCCTGACGTGCAGGAAGAGTGCATATCTGTTCTCCTCTTCGCACTTAGATATGGTACATTTCATGCGAACCTATTAAATAGACAAGCAATCAATTCACAATTTCCTTCTGTAGACAGTTCTCCTTATTGAAGGAAAAGTAGACAAGGGGGTAGAGGGGGACATGCCGAGAACGAGCGTGTCCATGGTCGACAGACTAACGGTTAGTGCTGATGTTCACGGTTCGCTGGATCTGGGGGTAGCGGATGAATGTTGCTGTGTTCGAGGAACGAGAATGTGGCCAGTGCTGGGAGACATCTTCGTAACATATCTTTGCCATAAGCATAGCTTGTACTTGTCTCCTGCCCTAGGACACACACACACACACGCGTTCATATTCATAGAAGTGTTCTTGAACTGTGCACAAAAAGTATTTTCAGTTTGATATTTGGCTACCGCTGATTTGAAATCCGGCAGGACTTTGTGAAAAGTTTCGGCAAAAATAGTCATACATAGCGAGCTGTATGGTGTAAATACGTATAAACATCAACTTACTATTACTAACATTATTGCAATTTTGTCTGTATGCGTCTTGTTATGTAAAATTTGTTTGATTATGTGGTATTCCACGTGTCCTTGCCTGCTTTGAAAGAAACGGTAGAAGATGTAAAAGAGGAAAGTGAGGGTAGTGAGCAGGAAGGAATGGAACAAACGGGAAACGTGTGATGGATGGACATCACGGAGAATGTCACAGGGTTAACTCACCTGGAACCAGCGGAATATGGTTCAGAACCCTGGCATCTCTATCACCCAACTGGTTTTATGCCACCGCGGACATTCTTTGCATATGTGAACGCTGGCTTGTGTGTTTGACTGTGCGCATGTGCATGAACACGACAGTGTATGTGGGCGTTCAAGCGAGCAAACGCCCGAAGAACCAAAATGCGAGATTTGTAAATGTGTTTGTGTGTGTGTTATTATACACTCGGCGAGCCTTACGTGTGCTACAAAGAAATGTGATGTACAGGTGTAAGTATTAGCCGTCACCAAATCGGGTGGAATCACTCAACAAAACGTTTGACAGAAGAAAGAAATGCGACACGTGTACATAGTTTGTTGACTGTGCGTATTTATTTGAAGTAGCAAATGATGACACCAAGCGAATGCATGTTTCCAGAACTGAGAGACCGCCAAAGTCCCATCAAGCTCTCGGTGTTGGTCCTCGACATCAGAGAAAGCATGGCTGTTTCTGAGGACCGAAAATATTTCTTTCTTGACAATTTTTTCGATGTCACTTTTCGCCAGAGAAAATCTTAACTAGGATTCTGAGCTTGTTTCGAACTGTACAGGTATTCTCTAAACATCAACAAACACATTCATCGCTTTTTTAGTCTCTTCAGTGCACTGTTCCTACTTTAGTGCTCACAACATATCCTTAGTCGAGCCCTTGTTTGTGGGAAACTTTGCTCTAAAAGTTAAGAAAATAAGTTTTAAATCTCGTTTGCTGAGCAGTCGGGGTTGGACGTGTCCTGAACCGTTTGATATTTTTCCGACTGAAGTCTGTAAAATTACAGAGGAGTTGGTGAGTCTGGTGATTGAAAATTGACCTCTGACCCCAGGTGGGTGCTGCAATAAAATCTATGCAAACCAGTAAATCAGAGATTTCTGCGATTTGGTGCTTAACCCTTTTCTCGCAGGTTCCCGTGTTTTTTGCACAGCGTGCCTGAAGCGTCTTCCACGTCACAGGGGTTAAAAGGTCAGAGGTGATTGAAAACAGTTTCACTGATTTCTTCTGGATGCTACTTCTGCGAAGGGCTTTCTTCTTACTTCATGACTCATTTATATTTCGAGATACCTGGACCTTGGCACCGTTCATTTTTTTCACGTAGATTTTTGAAAGCTGTTTTCACTTTCATTTTTAGTCCTTTCTTATGTTTGATGGTGGGGATTATCGTTAGTTCATACCACCATGTGAATCGTTCCTGAACCGCTTCATCGTGTCGTTTATTGTATATTAGCTCGCGAACCGACTCATTATGTCATATTTTACCTCACAGACAAAAATTGATGAAGCAAGTGTTGGTCATTTTCCGTGCAATATAGAATGAGTGAGCTATCAGTGCTGTTAGTCCGGACGGATTTTTAATTTTTTTTTTAAACAAAAGTGACCTTGCAGAATGCTTTCTTCTTTTTTTGTGAAGCCTACCCTCACTTCATTTTAATTTAGAGAATTATACCACTATACTACAGAGCGCAATACATTTGAAAACATTTGTAAAATGTGTTGGCGAAAATTTCTGAAAATTGCTTGAGGTGTTAGACAGGTCGTGAATTGCTATTGTAGTTTGTAATGAACTCTCTCAATTAGACTATTTTTTTTTTTCAATTTAAAGCTCTGGGGATATTGCTCTTTTTCGGACGAAAGCAAAATTGTTTTTTTTTTGGTGATTTTGGTAGTGAGCTCATTTTTGTCCATTTAGCAGTAACTATATTTTGGGGCTGGTGAGGGAAGGGCTGAGAGGAGCGTGGTCGTAACCAAAGTCGTTGGTCTTTTGCAAAATAATTTTTTTCAAACCGAGCCCGTCCCGTGTCAACAACATTATTTTAAAATTACAGTTGGGTTCATTCGACCATGTAAAGCTTTCGTTCATTTGTAGACTTCAACAAGCGACAGTCTTTTAGCTCATTAAGTAAGCACCAAAAGCTCTTTGTCATTGGACAGTTGAGTAGAAATCGAAGCTTCTTTTTTTTTAAATTATTATTTTATTTCTGTTGATGGAACCGTGACAACAGATGCTTACCTTTTGACTTCTTTGTTTTCTTTTTTTAAGTAATCTCACCAGCTCGCTAACAGTATTTCCAAAAAAATGTCCTGATAATTGTCTATGATATGTATCTTGAAAATACATAAAACAATTCCTTGAGTTTTTAATCTCTGATTTCTGTAATGCGTGCATGTGTGTGTGTGTGTGTTCGTTGTTTGTTTTGTTTGTCGCTCCTGCTGACGTTACACAAGCGATCAGATGTCTTACTGAAAGAAGCGCAGCATGTTAGTCCAGCTGTCTTCAGGTACAAGACCAGAATTCGCACATGCCAGAGCATCTGCTGAAGCTTATACGAGAGTGAAGCACATGCTACAGCTTATACGAACGTGGGTGACTAGACAAACAGGAGTGTATGTCGGGAGCACAAGTCTTTTGTCTGTGTGATGGAGGCCTGCTGTCTGGTTTACTCGTGCTCGTTACGAGAGCGTTGTCGGCCTCGGACATACTGAGATGAACCTTGTTTCCCCGAAGCTTTCTTTAGACTTGATTATCCATAAATATCAGGTGAATGTTGGGTGTTGAGTATCCAACACCTTGTCGCCTGTCCACAGAAAAGTATATATTCAGTAAATTCTTTCCAGTGTGAGGCTCCGAAACGTAAATACTTACTTTCAGTATGTTGCACAGAAGTAAAGGGCAATGGCACGGTCCTCGCACAGCGTCCTCGTTAAGTCAAGTGTCACACCGGTCTGTCTTCACGCATGAATGCGAAGACACACTGGCAGCAGGCAGAAAGCATTGAACATCGCCTATTAATCGAACTTTTTCTTGCACGACTACCACTAACTACCGCTCCATACGTTTTAAACAAAAATTCAAAAACCGTTGCTCGCAAAGCAACTTTGAAAAGAGTGTTCCAGAGACGACACGACTATTATCGTTTCTCGGGAACTGCCATGTATGAACCGAGAGTTCTGGAAGCAGTCGGAAGACAAGCACGCACATCTCCGTGAGTCTTGAGAGCTTTGTCGTTTTGTTCCTCACTTTCTACTAGTCATTTCTGTGACCCACCTTCCATTAAAAGTTCTGTTCTCTAGAACTCATGATTAGGTTTTTTTTTATCCTCCTTTTCCTCATTCTATCTTCTGCTCATTGCTCGCACCACTGCACTTGCTGATAATAAGTCTGACAGCTTTAGCTTATCGTGTGAAATTTACAGGTTTACGGTGATAACCAAGAGAAAGGACATTTTGACATTTCATAAAAGGTGAGTCACATCCAGTATAAAACAAATCGGGTTGCGAGAAAAGGGCGAATGTATTTATGTGTTCTGTTTTTAGAACTTAAACTCTCTTCAAGGTATAATAAGTTCATTTACAGTTGATTCTGCAAACTTTTGCTGCAGACCATGTCGTACAAATTCTCGCCTTTTCGTTAACACTCGTCTGACATACCTCGATGGGGCGAGCTCCACCCAGCATTGTTCGTACGCTGCTTAACCAAAGAATGAACAACTAAGATTAATATGTAAGCACCCAAGAACATTATAATGTTTCGCAATATTTTTCTTGCAATCAGCTAATGAGAAAAAAAGATTGTGGCTTATTTAGCACACCTATGTACTTTGTATGCACACCTTAGGCGTTCCCTTTGGTTTGGCCAAAGCGGTTGAAGTACTAGAAAGATCTCAGGGTGGACGCTTGGGGTGTCCAGACATTTTCTAACAGGTAGCCGAGAAACTTCAAAGTCACCCGTCGTCGCAGAACCTCTGTAGAAGCTAGACTACTAAAAGGGAGCTGATAAAACATAGTTTATTAAAGTTCAGTTTACTTAATCTAGACCTGTTCATGTAAGTCCATTTTCAGAAAAAGAGATTCAATGAACTTAAAGACAGGGTTGGATACTCCATGGCTTAATTATTCAACTAAACGTTCATAAATCATCATTTACAGATAATTTTTATCGCCTTTTTAATACACCCAACAAAAATAATTATGCGGGGTAAGATTTACAACTCCTCTTTTCCACCCGACGAGCACACATTTAATCCTGTCAGTAAATCCGCCGAGCTTCCAGGCCCATCAGAATCGCTGTCGTTCGGTTCGTCTCGATTTACTTTGAATCGTTGGCCTAATGCCGCCTTCACTCAGCCAGACACAACAGTCTGGGCCCACGATCTGGACAAACTGCTCATCTTGATGGCGCCATTGTTTGCCTCCACTTGGAACAAGCGCCTCCTGGCGTTGCTGGCACGTGTTGGGGTACGCGAGTCCTGCTTGCCATGCGCATGCGGTCTGTTCACAAAACTGTCCATTGCACGCGAGTATCCCCCCTCATCGGCTGTCTGTTTATCCCCCGGATCGTTCCCGAGTGCCAATGTCAGCGTTGCTGCCAAGACTCACTCGACTCTGATGTGGAACAAATTACAAAGAAAGAGAAAAAAAAGTTCATGGAGTGACCAGTGTACAGAAATATAGATAATATACTTCAGATAATATAGAGCTAATATAAACTAACCATTGCGAACAGGTCTGCTGGTGCCCTTTGCTTCATATGTTCACCCGAGTAATGTAATCTGAACAGAAGACGTCCTGCCTTTGTGCTATCCTTTGGACTTGAAGTCCTATTCTTTGAATATTTTAGTTTTCACCTGAGTTTTGTCAAGAAGTCGAGAAGTCATTTTCTACATAAGTAAGCTCGCTTATTAGCATATACTTGAACTTAAAAAAAACAACCGAAGACAGCATTTTTATAATAATTTAACCACAGTGTGAAGTTCTTTAAACCTGCCACCTACACGTCACTATCCTGAGCTGCGGTGATCAGATCCTGGATGGAACGACCAGACGACCTTAGAGAAAGAGCTGTCCCCGAGAAAAATGCAGTCTCCAGTCCCCTTTCTCTCCGACCGAAACGTGGTTTAGTGACGACCTTTATACCTTTACCGTACTGAGTGCCGCCCCTACTTCACAGCTGAATCAATCAGGGAAAGTACGCTGCGTCACAAGTATCGAACCGAGTAGTCAGCGCGCCGTTGGGTTTGAACACCGTTGTTATGACTACGTCTCCTTAAGGCTCTCGCAATGGCTGCGGCTGTCAGACATGTCTGAAGCGAGAATCTGGATTAATTCTCTCATAACCCCTAACAAAACAAACAAACCCCCCCCCCAAAAAAAAACAACAAAAAAAACAAAAAAAAAAAAACAAACAAACCCAGAAGTGGAAATAAAGAATAAAGCGAGGGAGCAAAGAGCCCCATCACTGACTGCACCAGTCATTCAACTTTGTCGGGGCTGATGGAGTAGCGGCTGCAACGTTTGGCCCTAAATGTTATTCTGGAAAAGTCAGTGACTGGCGACTGATGTGCCGAGTTTCTCCCGCGCGATGGTAGTTTGTCGGTCGGACCTCGAACTGGCACACCTCCCGAGAGGCCACGCCTCCAAGCGCAGCTCAGGTGAGAAGGTGAGGTGCTCGTGGTCCTCCGCTGGCCTCTTTCTACGGGAAACGAGGGTGAGTGCCGCTCAGTTGATACTGAAAACGAGGCTGAGAAATTGTGACCGCATCAGATGCTATGAGAGATCTGGAGACAACTGTGTGGAGTGGATATGTGAGGGAGGGGAGTTCGGGTGTGTCTGCACGAAGGGCTGGGTGTGGAGGTGGTGGCGATACCGGCGATTCATACATTTCAACATGACTCTATAACTGGGTGGGCCATGATTTGTATTAGTCCTATGGCAGCACCAGGAATTGGGTGGGAGGAAGAGCGAGCGTTCGTGTGGAACAACAAGCAGAACAAAGATGTCAAATATATATCAGACTCAAAATAGGCACAGACTTTATTTAAACCAGTCTTTTACCGACAACCGCAAGCGACTAATGCAAAAAGCTGTAAGACGATAATGACAACTATTACAGTTCCAAGTTTAACAATTGTCTTTCTGTCTTCTTTTGAATGCCTGCGCCTAATCACACCCCCCGCCACCCATCAATGCACTTTACGACTGTGTGTGTATTCAAAGTGTGTACAAACACATACTGTATTTCACCAGAAACACGACTCCGCTAGTAATTACCAGTCACATCACCGTGACAGCTTTCGACAGACAGGCTTAGAAGTGTAGCCAGCCAAACACAAATTTATTCACCAATTGCCTGCTTTTAGCCACCCGATAATTGTTTTTCTCTAGAGGACTGGGTCTCTCCTCGTTTCTTCTGACTTCTGTAGGGGCGTCTTTGCAACACAGACATATCTTGAGGATATCTGAAACGAGGTTGCAGCAGAAACAAAATTGTTTACTGTCATTGGTATCGCAGTCGTACAGCAGTAGATCAAAATAGCCCTCTGCCTGCAAGACCACATGCTGTGATAATTTGATAAGACGACCACCACAGGTGCAAACAAGTGGGATACCGAAAACCATGCTTTTTGTGGGTGAACTGTTCGTTATGCATTGCTTTTCGGTAATCAAAACTGATTACAAAAAGATGAGAGAAAGAGAACATGAAACAGGTGAGCTCAGGACAGGGAGAGGGGAGAGATTTGGGGGGCGGGGGGGGGGGGGTAATTTAAGCAGAGGGAGTAGAAGTTTGGGAGATAAATAAGTACAGACACAGTCTTCTTGTCCTGAACATCGAAGTATATTAAACAAAAATCTTATCTTCCGTGTCTCAGAAGTCGGTTATGGCCAATTCGTTTGGTAGGTTATTTGTTGGGAAATGAACAATTCTGGACTTCAGCTCTTTTGTCCCCAACCTCTTTCTTTTCAAAGAATTTAATTATATATTCTCTTGTCTGACTGGAGTCGAGAAGCTGACTGACTGGATGGCAGGAAACTTCATGTGATGATCATGTGCAATCTTCAGCATAAAAGCGTTGTCGACGGTTACTGATAATAAAATGTAAAATATAGTTCCACTTATGTTTTCTATATGTACATATCCATCGATGTATTGTCGTCAGTTCAAACTAGTTTAGAAGTTAAAAAAAGATAACCATATCCGTGTACATCCATCCAGTACTGCCTTCCGAGAAAAAAATTTATACAAATAAATAAATAAAAGAAGCTTTTGTTGCTAAACGTTTAAGAAACTTGCCTTTGGAAAATTTTTCATAGAAGAGCAAAAGAAAAGGAAAAAAAAAACCTGCACACACGTTTGTCTCACTTCTGCTTGGACAGAGCGCAGGGCAGACCCTGGCAGCGACCCTGGGCCAGAGAGCCGTGCTAATGTGTGTGGACAAATCATATTGAGGCAGCAAACGACGACGTTTGTCCAAGGATTGGGGGGATCGTAGCGAGGGGCACAGCTTCCTCTGCAGCAAGTGTTGGGCCTTTAAACAACGGCCAACAAACCCAAACAGCGTTTGTGTGGGAAAGTGGGTCCTGCTCCATTTTTCAAGGCAACTAGATCGGGGCAGGGGACAGGGTACTTTTCGATTCGACTGGGATGGCTGGCAACAGAGGGGTAGGTCATGGTCAATGTGACTTGAGCCACCAGTGACTGAATGCTATGGCTTAGCGTTCATTGCACGAGATTGTGGATGCAACGAATGCTAGCGTTTGGTGAGGTAAAAGGTAAAATGCTAAAGCAAACAGAGGCTAGCGCGATGTGTTTGGGACTTAATTAAAAACTAGAGGGATGCCAGTAAAGCTCAATACAAGATGCTGTATCCACAAATGTGGATAATCACTTCCCCTTCCCTTCTCGAGATACATGTCTACAAATCATTACACGCACAGAAAAAAAGTAAAGCTTGTGACGTCACGTTTGTATACAGATACGCCTAATTAACACGTAATCCCTACTCTCTCATTGGCTCAGACCTTCAATATCCATTGATAATTCTGATGTCTCCACGCATAATTTAAAGCCATTTTCCAACAGTATTGTTGATCTTCGGATTGCGTTCTCTACCCCACCCACCACCACCATCACAAAAAAATGAGTGCCTTACCCCACCCTCCACGCACACACCCCAACACCCACGCAGACACACAGAAATAGTCCACAATCCCTCGGTGTTCTACACGAACCTCTGCCATGTACTGTCTGCTAAAGGAGGGGAAGTGAGAAGGAAGCAAGTATAAAGAGGAAGAGAAATCACGTCCGAAAATGTTGATAACCTCAGCAGATGGCGCTCTGATAGGCGACCAAAGATTACAGAGGTGTGAGTGCGGATGGTAATTTGAGGAAGACAAGTAAGGCCTTGTAGTTATTATCGTCAGGACATGTGCTTATTACGCTGCCCTCTCGTGTCATCACACAATCTCACGTGATCACACTAAGAACAACAGCGCGAGATTTCTTGTCCGTGAAACGCCATGTTAGAGGCACCGCACTAGGAAACCACGCAGTGTCTGTTGTGTATACTGTATTAAATGTATGTACACTGTATTAATGTGTCACATTTTATTCTGGGAAGCGTGGAGGATGAACTCAAGTCATCAGCCGACATATCGGCTTAAAACAGAGATGCCGCTAGTAGGATTCCAAACATTTGTCCATACCAATATCTTTAAAAAAAAAAAAAGCTGACAAAGCACAAACAACAACTTAAGCCTGGGTATAGCAGCGTGTACCACAAATGGAAAATCTAAAAGAAATGTATCCTCTCGGACCGATATGGGATTGTCTGTCTCAAGGCAGAAGGAAAAAATATATAAAGTGCACGATGGCACGCTTGACAATCGATTAATATTTTTTTTGTCATGGGATGTTTGGGTTCGTCGTGCTAGTCCCAAATGTTTTCCATTTTTCCTTGCTCCAGTTGCTGTAAACAAATTTGCTTGATCATCTTTCAGTGGAGGTTCGATGAGCACCTTTGAGGTCCTCTGAAGACAGATAGGAGATGTGTTCAAAGGATTGGTGCAGCAAACACGGTCACGTGCGGATCTCTCGCACGAGATGACAAGTTCGTACACGTTCTAACGTCCATAGGAAGGCGGGAAGATAGGAAGGGTGGGATCTGATAACCCACACCAGTCATCCGTTCACATCATTGGGAGTTCTAGCAATAATATTCGTCTCATACATGCGCTTCCACTTCCTTGGTTTCCGTTCTGGGCTGTTAATAACCAATGAATGTTGCAACAAGCGATAAAGCATCGTCTTTCGGACAACTTCAGTTCGCATCTTCCTTTGTCTGAACAACGAAAACTAGCCTAGCCCTTACCTAGCGAAAAAAAAAAAATCTGAAAAAAGCAGTGCCCAAAAGAAGCAACCATCAGCATAAGTTTTCCTCCGACTTAATTTAAAGGTTCGAGTTGAATTGTAAGTAAAGTCTTTACAATATTTTTTAATATATCTACATTAACATACATCTAAATTACAGGTTCTTGTTTTCATATGACAAGATTTGGAAAACGAACTGCGTAGTCACTTCTGTGCCACGTTGTGGTAAGACATCAAGGTTCGGAAACAGCTAATGCAAAATAATTTGTATGCTGCGAGAACACAGTAGAATTAAGATTTATATTGCACTGCAATAAATGTACCCTGTGACTCGGGAACCGCTCACAATCTTCAGCCAGAGATGGAGACGAACGTTTTAAAGCCAGAGCTCCAGCTAATGTTGCAAACTTTGGAGAGAAAAAATTCAATAAGAAGTGTATGGACCTCCCAGGTCCTTTAAGACTTCTTTTGTATTTCTTCAGCACGACTGTGAATAGCGACTGTTCAGCTCGCACCGCCCACTTCAGCCACTGTACTAACAGCCACAGACCCGCCCGTGGAGGAGGGCACCGCCGTCGGTGTGAAAGAAGTTCTGGTGGTTCCATTGTTGTCTCCCAGACTGGCTAATGTAAGTTGGCGCCTTTATTTGTGCTGGGGTGCTGAAGAAAGACTTGCTTCGTCCCGACACATTGAAGCTGTTCTTGATTACATGTTGCGACGAGAACAGAAACAACCGATCTTATTCTTCCGGGAAAGATCGAGAAGCAGACGATCGCATGTATGACTCCTGCCACCAGTTTGTGGATCATGGGGCATGAATACCTACACCGATTAAAAAATAGGTCTCGTGCAGAAGCAGAACAACTGCTCTTTAATGTCAAACATTCAACGATTTACACTCAAAAGTTATCATGGGCAACCAAGAAAAATCAACAGATATGCTACAAAAAGGTGGTGGGGTGGGGGAGGACCTAAAATTTCTTTGTTTGCACGTCGTCTGCTCTTTCCAGTCCACGGCCTTGACCCCATGAGTCTTTGTTCGCTGACATGCGCAGAGAAATGCGCTGTGAAGAGCGTGATAAGGGAATCGTCGCCCTTCTCGTCAAAAGTTTCTTTCAACGACAGACATCCGTCAAGGCGGACGAACAACAAGCATACTGTCTCACAAATCATCTAGCAAATCATTGACCAAGCGTGGATTTTTACCTGCAAGACACTTCAGGTGTACGTACCCCTGCGCGCTCGCGGGCTGTGGACAGGGGCGGATCACTCTGTGCTCAGCCAGAGGAGCAGACGCAGCGTGGAGAGACTCAAGGCCTCGCGAAGCCGTCAACAATGAAGACACAACACGAAGCGGGCAACATTTTTTTTTTCTTTCTCCTTTACAAACAAAAGCATTGAATAAACTTTAGACAGCCAGTTTTTTTTTTCCACCTCCCTTTTTTTTTCTTCCTTTTCGTGTTCATTTTTTTCCTTTCTCTTTCTTTCCTTGCAAAATTTAGGGAAGAAAGAAAAGTTGTAGCTTTAGGATATATTAGTTTGATGAAATGTGTATGATTTTCTTGAATAGTCCTCGCCTATTTCTTGTCAGGAGAAACAAACAAACAGAAAAAAGAAATAAATTAAGAAAAAATTGCTTTTACTACTTCGTTGCAGCGCCGAAGACAGCTCTGACCTGCATCCTATCACAGTGCACATCGATCATTGTTTTGATAATCAGTTATCGTCCAGTAAACAAAAAACTCCGATTTCTTTAGTGACGTGCACAAAACATTTTGCACAAATTTTAAACAGGGTTATGTCTTTAATCACTTTGGATGATCACTTTTATAACAACACAGTGCACAACACACAAGTTTAGAACATTTGAAACTAAATTTTTAAGCAAGATAAAACTATTTAATATGCGCATTTATATTGTTCATACAATTTCGATTTCGAATTTACTGTAGATAAAAGGAAATATTTGAACTGCGATGAAATCTGCAGACGAATTAATCTTTTGCCTGACATTTCATCGTTTTCATAA
This sequence comes from Pomacea canaliculata, assembly GCF_003073045.1. Classification (NCBI taxonomy): domain Eukaryota; kingdom Metazoa; phylum Mollusca; class Gastropoda; order Architaenioglossa; family Ampullariidae; genus Pomacea; species Pomacea canaliculata. Next base: position 31,289,932 of record NC_037592.1, on the reverse strand, counting down.
AGATTTTGCACACTGGAAACTTTGTTTTCCTTAGAAGTTACATAAAGAGGACAACTGATAGAAATCGTCAACAACATCGTGTAGCCGGCAGATAATTTGGAACACAGTTCATTCTTTGCTGGGTTTTTGTTGGATCCGAAGAAGCAAAAATTGAAATCCTTCGTCGGGCCTTACTTCAACATCAAAGTACCGAAAGACTTTGTTGATGGAGACGACAAAGCCATTATTTTTTTCAGAGCTTTACGAAATTGGAAAATTAGAGGGAGGGGGAACATGCGAAGAAGTAGTCAAAAGCCCACATATATCTATTATTTCGGCCTTGGCTAACTTCTCTTTATGCCACTCCCATGCGACTAGCTCTTTAAACAAGCCCGCTCATTGACAGTAAGTCTGACTATGGACATAAATACAATGGGACACGTGACCAGTGGTGGTGCTTGCCGCACACAGAAGGCCACGCGCCTGCGAGCTGGTCACAAATACCGGGATTGATAGAGATGGAAGGCCTTGTCCTGACATACACCGACGACAAGCGCCGACGTCCATGCCGATGGTACAAAGGGGACCAGCTGGATGAATGGGCCTAACGTGCGGTATCCAGCGCAGAGGACGTCGGGAAATTTGCTCGAATGTGATTGCCGAGCTATCGTCGAGAGAGCTTCATGGAGGACAAAAAAAACTTTGTGTTTAAAAATAAAATCCAGAGGCATCCAACTTCTTTATCCAGCAATAAATATTTCTGAAGACAGTGCTTTTAGCAGGGCAAACTTTTATTTTGTAACATTTTCTCTCACATACTTATAAAAAACAACTTTTAAACCTAAGCACCATCAGCCGACCCAAAGAACCTCTCATTCAAATGTAAGAAGCATTGTTACAAAATATGAATGCGTGTTTCTCTTATCCTCCTTTTCCCCTTTATTTTCTATGGTTGTGTTTAAGGGGGTCAATCCATAGGACATTGCACTAACTGACCCTTTAATGTCTCTCAAGTCTTGCATTATTTGTTTTACTATGAGGAGAACAAACGGGCCTAACAACAGTTGTATAGGTGGGTATGATATGTACAAATATGATTTTAAGAATGTATAAATATATACTATCTGTTACTTATAAAAGTGATGAGTTTCCTTCTGTCAAACCCTACAAGAAAGAGCAAAACAATATTTAAAAGGTAGATAGCTATGATTTAAAAGTTCTGTCCTTTTTTTATTATTGAAAAGAGAGAGATTTTTAAAGGTGAGTAGCATGACAAACTTAGACGCTCAGAAATAAATACTAAGACTTTTGACAGCAGGGTAGGTATCCCTCGACCACTCCATTTTTAGTAACTGTATTTCCCTTCATGTGGCTGTCTGAAGATAAAAAGGTGAGTCAGGTACGACGCGAGCGGCGCACGAACGAAATATAGACACTAGTTTATTCCAACAGGAAGATTTGATTACTTTTAACTCCATAGAGACTGCTATGCACATTCGTAGAGCCCAAAGGCCCAGAGAAGCTGTGTGGTGAGCAAAGCAGTGCACATCTCGTCTCTCTTAGTTCATGTGTGAGGGCGACATGGAAACTGGTTTGTACATAGAGACCTGCATTTACAGGTTACAACACAGCAGACCGCAAAAATGATTTTGTACTTTCAAAAAACGCGCACTTTCTTCTTCTTCTTTTTTTTTTTTTTTTTTTTTTTTAGAATAAACATGGATTTAAACAAAAAAAAAAAACTTCTTCGTTTCTTTCCTTTTTTTTAAGACGGAGAGAGGTGGAGGACGCTAATACATATATCCTGAAGATCGAAGTAACTTGTCCGGACTCGATTCTCCCCTCTTGATTTTATTTGTCTGCTGACCTACTGATGTGAATGAAAGGGAATTTCTCTATTGACTGTCGGCAAGGGCGTAGACACTAAGGCAAGAGCTACATTCAGTAACATGCGAATGTAACAGACTTACGACTTCCGTGCCATATAAAAAATAAACCCCCAAAACGTTTTGTGTCCTTGGAGAGTTCTTTTCACCCTTCGAAACTGTTGGTTCTAATATTACGCATTTAAATGCCATAAAAGACATCTGCGCTCAAGAAGGACTTCAAGGGGACAAAAACGAGCTGGGAGTCACTTATTGGGGGGGCTGATGCTTCTTTGCCACTTTCAAGGGAGTGCGCGAGAGTGTGTGTGGAGGGGATTGGGTGAGTGGATGTGTGGCTGGGTGGCATAGGCAATGAGAAACGGAAATACCAACAGCGCCCTCGCACATTCATTCTTGAGACACTCCGTCCACCCCCGCACCCGGAGCAATTACGTTCATTGCCATGTCCCTTCTATAACAAACCACCTCTACGTAAACCTTTGGGGTGTCGGTCTAAAACACGGGTGGGCAAAGACGTCGCATACGTCCAGCCCGTCTGCCAAAATGTGAAGTGTACTATTTTTTTTAAAAATTCAACCAAGGTTAATTTGATGAAAATTTAATTTATCAAGTAAAACAGTGCTAGGAATCAGTCCGTAACATTCTAGCTAACTTGCCGCGGTTTTTTGTTGTACTTTTTTTTTTATTTGGGTGTGTGTGGTGGTAGGGGGGAGGTTTATACTGATCATGTGATTTTGATGACAATAAATGTTTGTGACTCCATCTCCGCTTTGATCCGTCACGACAGCTATATTTGTGTCCTCTGTCAACCGCATTCAAAGAAAACAGGTGATAATTAAATTAGAAGACAAATAAAAACCTTCTAGAAAGTTTCATTCAGCTCTTCACCATTTGTCACACGCATCCTAGGTTGAACAGACGTAGTCGCATCTTGTGACACTGGCTTTACTCAGTGATGGCCTCCTGCATTCTTTTGCCACACAAGTGGCTTGCGTGACTCCGCTGTGGTATGCCACGGCACAGTTAGTCAGTATGTAAATTTGCAGTATTTCTTCATCGTGTTACCCACTGATCTCCTTTTTCCTGTCTGCGCTATTCACGACCCTTTTATCGCCTCCCGACTGGAGGGTAAAAAGAACCAAAGGACGTGGGGAGCGGAGATCAAACTTCTTCACGACAGCATGATGCCAATTACCCACAGACCCTTTCCACGGGGGAAATTTTCGCACGTTTGTATACATGTGTATGTGTGTGTGTGCGAGCGCGCGCGCGCGTGCCCCTATGACGCAGTGTCTCTGTCTCGCCCTTCACTTCCATGCAAAGTGCGCAAAGTAGAAGATGGGGGGACCACCCAAAGTGAGGACGTCTGCACACATTAAGTGACGTCAATACAGCGGAATTTGAACTTTTTAAAAAATGTTATAAAGGTCGTCAACGAGTATTTTTTTTTTTACCCCTTCATCTTTTCTTCCTTCTTTCCTTTTTCGGCTCAGGGCCCGTTTAGCTCATCACCAGCCCAGCAGACAAGAAGTGGACAGACATCGTTGCTAAAATTAGCTTTCCCTCTCCCTACTAAGGCAGGGTTGGGAGGCTTATGCAAAGAAAACGAGCAGACCAGCTGTTTTAGAAATTACTTATTTAAAAAGGGAGACTCAAGTATTGCGATTACTTTCCTAAAAAAAAAAAACTGACGCCACCACTCAGATTCGTTAGGCTACCCATGGACGGAATGGACGATTAAGGATCATACCAGACATGTTGTTGATTCCAGAGTTTGTTCTGTAACATGTGAAATTACAAGACATAGCTTCACACAGACTTTTCTCACTGATTGCTTGTTTACCTGTCCGTCGGTCTGTGGAGATGTTCAAGATACTCAATCAACAGGGTGTGCCTTTAACTGTCTTGATCGATGTAGTTGAATGAAACAAGAAATAAAATTAATAATTAAATTTTTTAATGGCATGAAGAAGAATGTTTGTTTTTGCAAACATGAGGTACCTGAAGGCAGGTTAATGATAACGGAAACAGATGAAAATCCTACAATCTAGTTCTTTGCAAATGCCGAGACATAGATTGAAAAGCTGGGAAAGCGAGAGAGAAGACCAAAAACAAACAAACAAAAAAGTCCTTTACATCACCCAAACTCTCATGGAGCGAAAGAACAAAAGAAAGAGACAGAGAACTCAACCAACTCAAAGAGAGAGAAAACAAAAAAAAAATTTATAAGAATCCCAAGAGAAGAAGCGATAAAAGAGGACTTGAAAAATAAGAAATATAATAAGCTGTGATATTCTTGCGAACCAGAATAACACTACTTCAACCAATGGCCCACCAAAAGAAGGATGAGTCGTGAGAAGACCACTCAGGAACTTGACTCACGGCCTAAGTACGTAAGCATGCACCTTGCACCCGACACTCCCACGTGCACTTTCCGCCGTGCACACCAACACCACGTGCTGCAATAAGGGATGCTTTGAAAGTGGCGACCCACGACTGCAGTTCGGCATGTTTGTCTTTGTCTTTAGTTTTGTGTCATTAAGGCCACTTGATCTACCCGTGTGTCTTCCTGCCAAGCTAAATTTAAACTGGGTCATCGCCCGAAGCCCGACTTGTCAACACAGTAAGCTTGATTAAACTCTGTAACGAGATGTTTGAATTTAAAAAAGCCAGGAAGACTTAGAAGGTCACTGGTATGGTGTCTTAGGAAATCGGCAGCAAACAACTTCCCAGGTGTACTGCAAGCCAGTCGCGAGAGGATGGCGGGAAGCAGCTGGCCAGCTGTGGCTGGTGATCGACATACCTTTGCTGGAAGACTGACTGATAGACAGACAGACAGACAGACAAACACGCGGATGTGTATAAATTCTATCAATCTCTCTCTCTCCCACACACACACACCCTTTCTACGCACCTGACGAGAAGGAAAGAGAAAAAAAAAAAAAACTACCGGTTGAATAAATCAGTTGAAAATTACCAATAAGAACAGATCAGATTATTATTCTAGATCACAGCCAACATCGCCAATCACCTCCTCGCAAACAGTGCGAAATGGTGGCGAAGTAAACTACTTTCCTCCAATTCGTGCTTCTTGTCCATACTCTGAAGAGGTCAAAGTGTAAAGGTAGTTCGTGACCTTACGGTCGTACATGAATGACGTATATGGTCTTCACTTACCTGAGGGCCAACTTTTGTTATGGCCGTGAACATCTCGATGATTTACCTTCCCAGCTCTATGGAGTCAGGTACCCACTCAATAGCTCGGTCAACTGAGAGAAGCACGCTGCGTTACCCGGGTATCGAACCGGGTAGCGAGTCCGATTTTGCGTTCGGACGCCACTGCTCTAACCACCCGGCAAAAAGCTCGTGCTTAGAGACCTACCTGTAGTGCATCTATACCTGTTGATGTCTAGTTTGATGATAATAGAGACGGAGGGCGGTGTCGCTTATATGTGTGCACAAGATTTACTTTCATAACTTTGCGTTGTTCAAAAAAAAAAAAAAACACCAACAAAAAACTGACGATGCTTGAAGTCGATACAGCAAAGAAGACATCCAGGATCTAGTATTGTGAACGGAAAGGTGACCTAGGCCGTGCGTGCTGGCTGTAGATAGGTGTGAGTATCTAAATCGCGCCTTTGATCTTGCCGCCATCATCCCGAATGCTCGTTCCGAAACAAACGATCTCACCCGAGGCCGAGCGCCGTGGGAGGGTCGGACGCAGCCGAGCTATCAGCCGAGCACGTCAACATGCCAGCGTATCTGCCGAGAAGCTCAGCGAGCAGGTTTGGCTGCAATAAAACCGCCCCCATCTACCCCTACCCCTACCCCCATGTTTTTTCTCCGTTTCTCCTGTTTAAGTCATAATTCCGCAATAAGAGCTGCAAAGCTCCTGCTGAAACCCGCTCAGGTAAATGATAATTAGGGTTCTGCTGCGCGCAGCCCCATCTTAACGAAATGGATAAGTTTAGACTCCTGGACCTGTGATTCACCATCATCATCGGTGCAGATGAAGGATGTTTGAGGCCAGGTGGGGAAACTCGTATGCACATCAACAGTAAATTAATTACAGCGAGTGTCCGGATATAGCTCAGGTTAAGCCTTCTTCGTGACGCTGAGGTATGGAATCCACGGTCAAACCCTTCCTGAACATCTCTAACATGTTTACATTACACTCAATGCTTACATTCCCTGAATGATAACCACCGTGGCAGTGGCGGACTAAAGTCAGACTGACTGGTTGACCCAAGCCATGCTCATACCTTGGTTATTTAATTGTATACTCTGACATTAATTGACTTAATCTGGATGCGGTCTTTTTGATGAACTCTAAAGTAAACTATGTGGTTAGATAATAATTAGTCGAACCACCTGAAACAAATATATGATCCTCGTGTTGTCAACGGTCACTCCTGCTGCTGACCACGATTTCTTTATTGGATGCAGTCGAAATACGTAAGGCTACTGTCAATACTTTGATGACAATGTTGATCAGTACGAAAGAAAAAATGGCGATGCTTCCTTTTTAGAAATAATAAGAGAGTACGAGAGAATTTCGAGTGAAACTGTGTTTGTATCGTTTACTAACTCCTATAAGCTAAAAATCTACGCAAGCTGTTGTCTGACTTCAGACTACGACTTGGATCGACTCCGCTCATGTTTCCTTGTTGGTTATTGCTACATATTGCCACGCCGTAGGTTACTTATATATAATTAAAAAATAATTAAATTTTTAAATAATTTAAAAATTAAAATTGAGCTGTCTTCACATATTGTGATTTTGTCATCTGTCAAAAGAGAATTAAACCTAACTCCAATTAACGAAAATTTTGCCAAAATGTGCAATGACAAACAACAATATTACAGTGTAGAACTACGCCAAAAAAAAAAAAAAAAACTTTGCAAATGGAAAAAAAAATTCTAATGTGGACTCGCTACTTTGAAATTTTCAAGTCCTTCTTGAGTAAATGGTCATGCCCATCACACATTTTCACTAGTCCTTCAAACTTATAACAAGACCTTAATAAACAAAGTAGTATTTTCAAATCGTTTCGTATCTAATATCAAATCACTTGCAACGTCATTTCCGCTAAACGTTGTGATTGGCTGATGCTCTAAAAGGTAACTTTACGGAATGAGAGTGTACCACTCGCGTGGGTCCACGTACTGAATGCCAGCGCTGATGGAGGGGTCAGCTATTATCTTCATCGCGTCCGTTGCCCACCAACAGAGTTCCGCAGTCCACGACAGAAACTGAGACCTCCACGCGTCCTTGTCCTACAGGGTCATCAGTCCCACCGTCTGCGCGGTGATGAGACCCCCTCTAGTCCACTTGAAGGTTCCCGGAGGAACATTTACCGCCACCCACCTGCCAAGAAGAGGCTTTCCTTTCGTTAACGATGCGAAATGACAGGGACAGCCCAGCTCACGAGTCGAGTAGCCCTAGCACTGTCCCCTCGGGCATCTGAAAAAGTAGCCGTGCTGGCGTCCCGCTGAGGCGGCTCAGTGTTTCTAAACTCTTTTCAAGGCAAGGTCCCCCCTCCACCTTTACTTCCCTTAGAAAGGAGCCAAGAGGAGAAGCACGAAGTAACCTTTGCTTCGGTTCACTGCTTCAGGTAGAAATTGGGAACCCTTCGCAAAAAGGGGGTGAGGTGGGGCAACCAAGGCCGTGTATAGGTGTGGATGGGGATTCCCGACTGTCACCATTGTTGCTGCTTGCTTGCTAATCTGAGGCTTTTCAATGAGATAGTTGCATAAACAAACACGAGGGAAAGACAACTTGCGGTGGCTCCCGCCGGGGTCCTGCTGACTATCGGCGGGATAGCCCCTATTAACGGCTCGTCACAAGAGGTAACTAGTAGTTTGGCGGTAAATTGACGTGTCTGATCGTCCGACACCAACGCTGCGCCAGCGCATTGTACTCCGTGTTGATTCGAATCAGCAGTTAGAATAGAAAGAGCAGAGGAACGCGAGCATGTGAAAACTTGCGACTGAAGAAAAAAACTCAAGACAGATAACCCTGAGGCCAGAACTTCTTCTCTATGTGGACCTTCGGCAAGTCGTCGCCTCAGAAAGGTTGAAGCTCATTCCTTTCTTCACCTTCAGGACATTTTCACTACCATTTTTTCTTCTTTCCTCCATCATCACTTCAACGAGATTGTTTGTGCTTATAAAAAATTGAAAAAAAAAACAACAGGAAAATGATAAACTATGGCAGAATTAAAACAAGGATAGGTGAGTCATTTAAGGGGCGGTTGCCAGATACACAAACATTTCTGAGGAAATAAATAATAAAAAGATCACGCACACATCCATAAATTTATCCAAAATGCATGCATGCGTGACAATCACAATGACAGTGATTTATAGATTCTCACGCCCATCGCATTCCATCAGGGCTCGTCAGTACCATGTACCTCCAATATCCTTAAAAAAAAAAAACATACAAATTATTTATTTATCGATTGAAAATTTTTTTTATTACCTACTCATATTTCTCTTCGGACATCAAATAATAGTATCAAGCATGTATACAGAAACAAATTATAAGACAGTGGCAGACAGAAGAATGCGGACTATGCCCCTCGGTTAAATCCTCTAAATCTCAGCGGGAAGTTCAAGCCTTGTCGCGCTTGAGGTCGGGCCTCCCAGACGCCTTTATTCGCTATAGCCACCCGAGGTGAAAAGAGATAATTATAAATAGGTCTACAATCAGTCCCTTAGCAGCGGGTGTCTTATTCAGTCTCCCGGGTGGAGAGGAAGACAGATTGCACCTTGATTACTCCTATCAAAGACCGCTCTTTGATGTTTTGGGTGACCAGGTGAAGCGTCGCACACAATGTGGCGAAGGTCGGATACCTGGCCTAACCGAATATTACCCGCTTTGGTTTGCGCGTGACGGAGGTCACTGCTTGGACAGCGAATCAGATAACGTTCAGAGAGTGCACGATAGAAACCAGTCCTCGCCAAGCTTTACGACAATGAACGGGAGACTGAGAACCGCAATTTTTTAAAAAACTGTAAGAGTAGACAACCCACCCAGCCCAGCCCTAACTCCCCGCCTCCACATCCTCCCTACCCCGACACAAAAGGAATGTAGAAGATGGAAGGGCGGGGAGAAAGAGACTTCTCTATTTATTTGCTTTGGGAGGCCGAGATAAAAAGATACGTTAATCTGTTATTTTTCTGTTTAAATCCCGTATGTCCGATGACTCCTGAAATAAACTATACCATCAGAAGTGACAATATGGTTGCAGATCTTATGGAAGCAGCTGGCGTTTCCAGCTTTTTGAGTGGATGCCGGCAACGTGAAGCGCAACTGTATATTACCGTTACACAGGTAATAGGTAATCTTTAACGCACTTTAAAAAAATTATTCGCACCTCATGTGAAAATTGACACAATTAAAACCCTGCAAACTAAACAATGTCGACACAACATTCTGATGCAGAGATAGACGCTGCTGCTACCACTCGTAACAGATGAAAGAGAGACAGAGACGTAAGAGATATCACCTTGACACTTGCAGGTGACTTGACAGGGTCAGCATGCATAAGATATTTTCTGCAGGGCTAGATAGATAAGCTATGATGTGATCAGGACAAAGAGAGAATCTTTCATACATGACAGATATGGTGAGGAGATACAGACATGATAGCTGGAGGGCAAGCATGCGAGAAAATGTCTGATACGTGACACAAACGTAAAGAATGCGTGATGCAGACGTAAACACGTGAGGAGGCCGACCCCCAGTCGTGACAAACCTAGCAACTTAGCGGATCGCTGATCCCCGTATAGGAGGTTAAAATCAAACAACATTACAGAAGTTGTTGTATCTGCAAGGTACAACATACGACCGCAAAAACGTGGGCGAGAAACCAGACAGTCAAACCTAAGGAGCTAAGAGGACAGATGAGAAGTTTTGCCAACACCGGTTCATCTGCCACGGTCTAGCAGAAAGGTCCGCGTGCTCTCGACCCTCCAGGTAGCACCAGCCATCCTTTAGTCACAAGAAAGCGAAAGCCGCGCGCCACCTCGGGGGTCAGCCAGGCGTGAAGAGGTATTATGGGAAGGCGGCGGACTCAGACCTGAAGCGACGATCGCGAGACGCAGGGCACGGAAGGTCCATTAACTTATCGCGTGGAGTCGCACACAAACCTCCGCCACATTCAATGGATACTGAGCAGTCCAAGCCCGGACAAAAGAAAACAGGGAACTTAGTTTACGTGGCGGATTTGGCAGGTAATTGTGAGGACCGCGCACTCCCCGAGCCCACTGGCCTTGCGTGGCTGGGCTGATAACTGGCTGTCTCGAGAGTTGACTCCCTTTAGCCAGACAAACGATGCAGATTTCCATAAATTATTTCGACCGGTGACAATGCGAGAAGATGCTCTATAATAGTCAGCGATTGACCAGCTTACTCGGCTTTTGCTATTGTTACCAACATGTCTGGGGTTTTTTTTCCCTGCTTTTTGTCGCACCCTGCTGAATTTACGAAAAGGATGAAAACCGACGAAGACGATATATCATCCATCCTCTCTCTCACACACACAAACCATGAAAAGGCGGTAACACAGCTTGAACAGCCGGAACCAATTCAACTATAATCTATTCTACAGGTAGAACATAAAAAAAATAAATAAATTTAAAAAATAAAAGCTGTACTGTTTTGTACAACATGCAGCATCGTAAGAAAGTGTGATGCACCAATAAGGAGTAGTGAAAAACCAGCAATGTCATTGGCCGTGACCATCTCCATCTCCATTTCCTGTCCACCTTCCATGAAAACCACTGAGAGACAACGAATGACGTATTTGATGGGAAGGAAGGAGAAATGCGAGAATGGCTTTATGAATTCACATATTGGTCGAATCTAACAAAATAAGCTCCCAGCCTTTTTTTTTTCTGAGATTGCCATGATCATCAACATCATCGTCGTCGTTTTAGGATTAACTCTCACCAGACATCTGTCTTCCCTGCACACATCTCGGATGTCAAAGCGAGATCCAGTAGTTTTATTCGTTCATCTGCGGCTCAAACGCAGCAGGTCTCTTCAAGCATCGAACAAAGGAAGCTGAAAAATCCGCACCATGAAGTCCATGAAGACGTCATATCCCTGCGCCCTCTGGTGGAAATCCCGGGGAGTTGATTATATGGAGGCGGAGGCAACTACGTTAGGCGAGTGACAGTGTAAGGTCAAAGGAGAGAGACCGCCAGATGCTTGGGTCCCTGCGTCACAGCTGGGGTCAGCTGTCTTGCTCCTCATTACAGCTCCTCATTACTCTCCTCATTACAGCTCCTCATTACCGCACCTCATTACTTCCCATTACCGATCCTCATTATTCTCCTCATTACTGCTCCTCATTACAGAGTGCACGTTAGACATCTTGATGGCTTTGTCGTTAAACCCTGCCTGAAGTTTTCTTCTAACTTTATTTTCTGCTTTATTCGTGTGTTCTTTGACAGGTGACATAACTTACACAGATTTATAAGAACTTGTTTATATTGTGTCAGGCTGTAAAATATGATAACCCACAGATGAATGTCATGCGGTCCCTAGAACACTGCACGCCGGCACACAAGCTACCTCTTCGCTCTTCAAAGGAGTGCGGGACTCGGGCTTCGATCGTACAGCTTCCCGCGAAGGGATCAACAGCTCAGCATCTTGTATGGCAAACCTTTCACCCTCGCCTGTCCTTCTCATCCCCTCACGAGTTTTTTGTCATTAGCGAACTACTGACCTGTCCCGCTGTCTCAGCAGCGCGAGAGACCATTCAGTACGGGGCGGCATGGGTTGGGTGGGAAGGTGGTAAGCAAGGAAAGACAAACGCGGATTTTTTTTTTTTTTTTTTTTGGGGGGGGGGGACCATGCAGGTCAGGTGACCGAACGCCCAGCATGAAGGATAAGCATGTTAAACTAGTCTACCCAGGAATTTCCTCCTCCTCCCCACTCCTCCGCCTTCCACTCATCCTTCGTCGATCTGTATATACCTCAAGCTTGCGACGGTACGGAGAAAAAAAAAAGCCTTTACCTCCACCCTCAATCACCCCTCCCTCTCTTCCTCAGTCCCTCCCTCTGCCCTTACTGCTTCTCCCCTCCCTTCACCCTCCCCAACCCGACCGCCGGTGTCTGGGGGTGAATGGGTGCTAATGTCTGTCGCGCAGCGCTCGACTTGCGGCAGATGACTGGAGCTGGTGGTCGGGACGCAGACCGCTGCCTTCACTTTGGTTGCGAAGGAGGTGGGTAAATCCGTTTCCGAGGTGTTAGCCAGTCACTTTTGATTAATCAGTTCCTCTCCCAAACGAGCCTTTTTTTTTTGGTCCCTCCTTCTTCTTCTTCCTTGTTACCTCCCGCGGCAGAGAGCGGAACAGTTGCTGTGGTAATATTAGCATTAGCTGTAGAGCTACCTTGGGGTCCTTCGCAGTACGAAGCGTAAGGCTGGAGTGATACTGAAGTAGCTTGCATGAGTGTACTCATATAGGTCTGCACTGAGCTGCACTTTACAAAGACAGCTCTCTCAGTGTACGCATGCGCGTGCGTGTGTGTGTGTTTTCATATGTTCACACAATCAAAGGTCAACTGCATCACATTTCGTTTCAATTAACTTGCTGTTAATAAAACACACATATCACTTGATACGCTGATAATGAGAGTTTATAGATCGGGTAAAAAGTATTGAAATCGACCGTGAGAAACTTAAAATTTGCAACAAAAGTGGCCGAACAACCAAAAAACACATAATGCACCATTGCAATTTAACAGCTCATGTTTCTTTTGAAGTAACACAAAGCAAAATGCTCGGGAACGCGGATCAAGTCACACACGCATTTAAAGAATAATATAGGGGAACAATTGGGAACACTAAAGCGAAACTTCTCATGCAACAGTTAATAGAATTCCTTCAAGCGATTAACCCCCTGGGTCAATTAAAATATGACTCCCGTGTGAAAACGTGAATAAATCCTCCGACTCTCGCTCTCTCCTTCCACGCTCCCTCTCTCTCTCTGTCTGTTCTTATTTTATTTCTTGCAGTAAATCGCTGCTTTAACACTTCTTTCTCTCTCTCACACACACACACAGGAATTGACAGATTTCAGACATCTTTCCACTGTCTGTGGAAAAACGTTTTCCGTTGAGCGTAAACGGATGAGCCAGCAATGACCTTTAGCTCGGGATGGTAAAGCTTTTCTCATTAGGACGGTCATCACCTGGGCCGTGATGTTGTTTCCAAAATGTTTGGAGACTGTGTGGGAGGGAGCAAGAAAGATGATAGACATAGGTGCTGACCCGACACTTTGTTTTAAAGTAACAGCTTTGTACACCATGTCGCTGCATTGTTTTTCGACCCATCATCAGTTAGTTCTTGCTCTGGCTGGCTTGTAGAAGAAGCAGCAGTCCATGGCCGGAGACTTCACCCCGGCACGAAGCTGGTGTAGAATGGTAACAGCTGCGAGGCAAGACCGATGTAAAAGGTCGTTCCGCACTTTCGAGAAAGTCTTACTGCCACATGCTGGACCTACTGAACTCGGGAACAACTGCGTCTGTATGCGATCCTTCCTGTGCATAAACCGATTTGCCTTCACACACACAAATGAAGTTGATGGTATACTAAAAATAAATAAATAAAACTTGCTGTGTGAGTGTTAACATCACAGCCAGCCATGGTTTCTAGCTATGGACCATCGACTAAGTTACCCACAAACCATCAGCACCAGGCAGTGGACGAGTTAGCCGTCACCTCGCCCCACACGTTGGGTCAGCAGTCGGTAGCCACAGGACGAACCGCAGCCTGAGGACACCGGAGGAGGTGGTGTGGATGGTAGGGGGGAGATGGGTTTTGGTTGGGGGGGAAGGCTGGCTGTGTGCGCCTGCGCAAGCATGGTTTCGTCACGTGGGGCTATTTCACAGTTCTGTGTCTGTGACTTGAACTGCTCAAAGCCTAACACAGAAGGTGGGAATTCTAAACAGAAGGATTGTTGTCACACTCTTATTTTAGTTCATATTTAAACGGCTTCACCCTCCCATTCCCCCAACCTTCCCGCTTGTGAGCCGAGCACTCGAGTTTTCTCACAACCCACCCCTCCACTACCACCCCCCAACCTTGCATGGATCAAACTTCGCATCAACGCCTCGTTACCCATGTCATCCTGGAAGAAGAAAGAAAAAATAAAGGCAACTACTCGATCTTTAGTCGCAAACTGAGAAATTCCGAGTCTGTACTTTAACCCACCAGCATCTAAGCCTCGGCCAGTGCTCAAACCCGTCTTTCTGCTTTCACTTCCGATTTCTTGTTTGCATCGCTTCCAAGTTCCCAGGGTCTAATTGGAGACCAGGTGAAAGAGTCAAGATGAAACAGAAACAGGCCTTCACTCTCTATTCCCTCTTCCGCCGCCTCCTCTCTCTCGATCTTTCTCTCTCTCTCACACACACACATGCTTTCTCTCTTCACCCTCGGGCATAAAAACGAAGACGGAACAGACAGTGAAGTGGTAAACACGCCTTGGTTATCGTGGGAAAATTATATTTAAATCTGAAAAATAAAATGAAAGGGCAGGGCTCGAAGCAGTGAATGATTATGGGGTGGATCGGATTGAAAATTTTGGGGAAAAAAAAACCAGACTTTCATTAGCTTGGCGCCTGGTCATTGCCGCAAGGAATCCACAAATCTCGTAAGTAAAAAAATTAAGAAAGCTATCTTTTGAGCGTGAAATAGTTGTATATAAAGTTTCATTTGAATACAAGCTGCCTCCACTACTGTCACCTCCAGCCCACCTGCAACCCCCTTTTCAATTTTGCACCCCCCACGAGCAGACAACCCTCGAAACGACGCTAGACTTTGCAGTTCAGAATCTAAACAAAGAAGAAAAAAAATCTTGTGGTTCGAGGGCCCAATAGCCCTGGTGCGTGTAGGCAGGCAAATGAAGATCAAAGGGCGCCGCTGTTGATTGCAGAGCTCGTTTGTAACTTTGTCCAAATTTGAGTCGCACGGCTTCCCCAAGACGGCGTCCCGGACACGGTGTTTGTTGTGCCCAGGCGCCCCCTGCGCCAGGCCTTGTTTTCAAGCGAAGTAAATTTATTCTGGGCTGGCGCTACATGAGTTGTACGTGCTTCGAGCAAAGCACCAGAGGCCGCTGGTGGGTCTAGCTACACACGGCGAGGACGCCACCGAGGGGATCTCTGTCGTTACCAGAGCCTCCACCTTGATGCATGCTGTCTGGGCAATCATCGAATTATTACTATTATTGTTGGTGGTGGTGATGGAGGTTATAACTGATGTTATATAATTCCGTAGTCATCTGAAAATAAACAAAAAGATGCATGCAGTTTCAGCAGTTTCCATCCATTGACCTTCCAAGATGAACACTTCTGCCTGTGTGAGTCTAAGGTGCATCCAGCGATATTTCCCTCCCGTCCTGCTCCCCGCCACTCCCAAGTAACACATCTATACAGAACTGTGCCGACCTCCCTCTTCAGCAGCTCATTTTCAAAATCTAGCCATGAACTCATCATCTTTGGAATAAGATTTTGGCTTGCTACGCTATGTTCACGAACAGCTGGACCATCTATAAGGACGATTGTATTCTGCGCCATGTTCACAGACGATGAATGGGTTACCATTCAGAGTCTTATCTAGCATCCACTTTATTGAACACTAGCATCAGAAGGCTTTCCACTTGTGGTGGTGGTGGTGATGATGATAATAAGGATGATGATGAGGAGCAAGCTTTATGATGCGGTCTGTACTCATTGTCGTTGTTTTTGGATGCCAGTAGAGTCAAATCAGCGAAAACCCTCAACTTGAGGCTAAAAGCAGAAGTTCAACTTCCCTTTATGCGGAGAGAGAGAGAAAGTGAGTGTTTTAAAGAAGCACCTGGACTAGCACATTTATCATCCAGCCCCTGTACATGGCTTCCTGACGCTGGTTTGTGCCGGAATGACAGGTAGGACTAGTAGCAGACACAACATGCCGGCCCGCCACTAACGTCTGCCCTTTGATCCGCGCCTGCCAAGGTGTGCGGGCTGGCTTGTTTCCGCAGGTATTGGTATTACCTGGACAGGTGGACGGCCCACCTGTTGTAGGGAAGGGACAAATGTACAAGACTAAAGCAAAGCAGGTTAACATGCAACTGTCTTCACTCGCTTGCTGTCGGCCACAAGTTGAACTGCCAAGTGATTCAACATTTTCGACCTGGGTTGGCGGGGATGGGGTGGGTGAGTCGGTATGGGGGAATTAGCTAAAGCACTTCATTGAATATATTGTATCATAAAGTTTAACAGCCTGCACATTTTATAGACATTGTAGACATTAGACATTGGTTTCATTCATTCATTACTTAAGTGGGTTGGAGAAATTGACATACATAAAAAGCTGTTCATCCACAACGTTTCCTTATATAAAACTTGAATAGTTGTACTTAGCTCTAGTTGATTCCAAACCCATGACAG
Organism: Pomacea canaliculata; assembly: GCF_003073045.1. Taxonomy (NCBI): domain Eukaryota; kingdom Metazoa; phylum Mollusca; class Gastropoda; order Architaenioglossa; family Ampullariidae; genus Pomacea; species Pomacea canaliculata. Next base: position 31,273,621 of record NC_037592.1, on the reverse strand, counting down.
CCATAAACTCCGCCATTGTCGTGCGTGCAGAAGGTGCTTTGTAAACAATTGTTTACATGATGTAATGGTTCGGTTTTGTTTCAACTTTTTTCCTTCTGTGCCTTGATGAAACGATTGAACACCAGACGATTATATTTAGATTGTATTTAGATCCAGTCCGACGTTGATTGGAGTGATCTCCCTTTTGCTAACAGGTTGAAGATGACTTTTCTGCATCGTATTCTTCACGCTGATTATTGGTATTCTTCACCTGCCTTGATCTTTTTACTGCATTCTTCATGAGAGAAATTGGCTGTCGCCACAACTTTGCAAACAAGTGATAAGAGACAAACATGCAAAGCGGAATCTAGGAACAAACAGTAAGGGGAGTTTCGTGAATCTGAAGACGAGCAGGCGGACTAGCCAACAGACGGAAAAGTAAAAACAAGGGTTAAAAGGTGCACTAGCAGTTTGTGGATTGTTGTTAGGAATCATGTTCATGGAACAGATTTTTTTAGCGCCCCATTGTTTTTGCAGCTCAGTAACTAAAAATTCTGTTACTCTGTTGACAGGGTCAGTGATGGTACAGTCATCAGACGGAAAGCTGAGTTGTGTGGCTGGAATGTAGGACAAGAGAAGCTCATTCAAGGCAGGATCTTGCAAACACATTAAAACACTTCACAGACAGCTTGTACCGATTGAGAGAAAGTATGGGCAGCCAGTGCAGAAAACGAAGGAGAGGATCGAGTGACGTGGTCCCGTTTCCTAGCCCTAAGCGCCAGCCATGAGCGAAGTTCTGTACTTTCTGGAGTTTATGAAGAAGGTATACAGGATAACCGGCAAGCAAGGAGTGACAATAATCAAGCCGAGATAGAACAAAGGCACAGACAAGAGAGTTGGCAGTATGTGAAGACAGAATGTGGCAGATGGCGCTGATCTTATTACAGAGCTCATAATAGGCAGAGTACATACAGATGTAACTCGTCTATCACGGGTCATGTCTGCAGTGATGATGAATCCAAGATTTCGGACAAATGGCGTGAATGTGTGCACGACAGACAAGTTTATCGGTTGGGAATAAGTAAAATAAATGAAATATTTTTAATACAAAACTCGACATGCCTTTCTGCTGCTGCAAAGATTTCTTTCCCACATCTTTCCCTTTCAGCATGGGAAAATATGTATTGGCCTCAAAGCATTCTTTTTTGAGAATTTCGATCAAAAGTTCATATTCTATTCTTTTTCACTACTGTTTTTAAAATTCTTCTGACACCGAGTCCCCCTGATTCCCTCAAAAACAAACACAGGCACACGCACTCACGCTTACACACACACAAAGATAAAGAACATATCAGGTTAGATAAAGTTTAATCCCTTTGTTTTATGTAATTAAGATTGTAATGTAATTTATACTGCATGCAGAGCCCCGAAGGGGAAAACGGCATGGGCATCACCCTCTATCATCACATCATGTAGCTCCTCACTGATGACTGCTGCAGCTCGTGTGATGATATAAAGTTCATCAAGTTTCCCTGCGATTCCCGTATCACTGGCTTGTCTGGCTCAGTTCTCGATGAGCAACAAACAACTGAGAAGTTTGTGCCAAAGTTCTCAGCTATATGTTGCCAGTCTTAAACTAAGGAAGCCATCGTCGAGTGGATTATGCTGTTTGTGAACCTTTCTTTTAGAGCATGTAGGTCTACTTTACAAATAAATTAGCGTACATATTGACATAACTAAAGTGTTTGTCTTGACTAGCATCAGACGAGAAGAAAAATGGGAGAAAATGTGAAAAAATAAACTATAAAAAAGAGAAGAGACCGAGTGAGAGGACGAGAAAACAGATGTGAGAGGTGCAACGGCCGATAGAAAAAAAAAAAGGGAAGCTAACTGTGTTTAGCAGAAGCTAATGAGCAATGATCAGGCCATTTGCCACTGCATCAGACCACCTATCTCAGAACAGCTCATTAGTAAGTCTAGGGGCGTTGTGTGCTCTTCCCCTCACGCCCCTCTACCCAACCAAACAAGCTCCCCCTCCCCGCGCCAGACGAGGTGCAGGTGGTTAGCTGACGGTTACGTGCACCTGTGCCGCCAAAGAAGAAAGGAGCTCACCGGTAACTACACGACTATCTGATGTAGCTTGAGTAGCTTTGCTGTTGTCGTATGTAGATGTTCATTAGAAGTCGGATAAGGAGGAAATGAAGATAAATACATGATGAAGGATTTAATAGGTGATTATGTGTCGTACCCGCGCACTAGTAAGTATTATTTCTCTTTCTTTTCTCTCTCTCCACGCATGTATCCATACACGCATAAAGACATGCATCGACATACTGTATGAATAAACGAGCATTGTCTATTGCTGCTTTTTTGTTGTTATTTTAATATTATTATTGTTGTCAAGCTAGAAGTTGGAAGAGAGGCATGCAGACTACCAAAAATAAAGATTTTGTGATGGTAAATCTTAATACATACCTTCATGCAATCGCCATACTGTACCACACGTTTAGAAAAAAAGTTCAAAACAAAAGGATTAATATAAACCACAAAAATAGTCGGTTTACACCTACATCTATTGGACTAATTTTCCGAGTATGAACGTTCGTCGCACACCCCACCGGAAGCCGGAGGTCTGACCGACGCACTGCCCTTAGCAAAGCAACTTTGACAAGGAGGCCACACGGCGGTGTAGCTAAGGAACAGAGGGAAATGCTGGAGGGAGACATCCTTGCTATGCACCAAACGGGGTCGAAAGTAAGATTAAACTGTCGCGGAATGGTGAATTGCGACAAGTCCTGAATCTTAAGTGGTATCACTTCCCTTGGCGCAAACCTCCCATCCCGCTAGCTCCTCCGTCTGTCAGCCTCCTGATTAGCCTTGTCGGCATTGTGTCCTCCGTGTCGGAACGGATCAAAGCTGCAATGTATACGCCCTACCTTCTGGTATTTTGCTGTTATCTACATCCGCAGATGGGACCGTGAAGAAGTTGTTGCTGTCATCACATCCAGTCGCTAGATGACGTTGTAGTAATAAACACAAATAGCTTTTAGAAAGGTTAAATTTGAAATAATTATAAGATAGTATCAACTTCAGCAGTTATTTGGGTTTCATTTGACAAGTAAAAGAAAGACATAACTAAATAAAAATAAAGAGGGAAAAAGAATAAAAACGAGGAAGAATATTTCTAGTTTCACAATTCTGTTAAAAAGTTGAATCTATTGAGGTTTTTTATTTTTTTATTAAAAAGTAAGAAAACTTTCCAGTCCTGTTTAGACGGTCATTTCCGGTGACCTCATTAGCATACGCACGTGTATCCGATTCCGACGCGAGCTATGCGTGGGTCGAGGTGGAGAATACAAATGACAGAAGCAAGAAAGCGTTGAGACTGACTCGCCTTGACCTATGACCTTCCTTCAGTAAAGCAGCCTAATCTATGACCTTACTTACCAGTACTGTGACCGTGCTCGAGTAAGCGTAGTGTCATCTAAATGCCTTAATTACAGAGAAACCTGCTGTGATCTGAATGAGCTGATTGGAGGAAAATAGGCTCAAATTTGGATCACCTTACGAAAGAAAATTTTGCTACAATGCATCCCATAACTGAGATCAAGTTTAGTAAACTATTTAAAAAAATAATAATCGTGTTTTTATATATTGACATTTTTAAGAGGTACTAAGGCATTTGTTTGAAAAGAAAGAGGAAGGAAAATAAAACAAAGATGGATGAACTCAAGGGGAAAAAAGGAAAGAAATTATAAAAGAATAAAAAAAAAAAAAGAAGAATGTTGAAGAAAAGTAAACAAAAGGAAGGAAGATTAGAACAGCATTAGTTACTGTTGTAGGTTTCATGTAAAACGTAATTTAACCACAAACGATTTTATCTGTCTTCAATTGTAATGTTTGTCTTTGGAGATGAGTTCCTTTAACTCGACTTCCCTCGGCATTCTGTAAGTAAAGCACTGTTGATATTCGTTAAGCTCTCTCGTTTTTCTTGGACTAAATGGATGCAGACTGCTTGCCATCTGTAAGCTAAGAAGCCAAAGTAATTTCTCCCACCTACTTAGATTGTAAACATCTGATAAAGTTTTAACGTGCTCAAGACACTTGGAATATAACTTGATGTGTACATGTGCACTTATTACTGTATTTCATTCACTAAAAATATACTTTGACAACATTTATAACTAAAACCCACGCACTTAACAAACATGAAAATGTTTGTATTTCATATATTCAGAGCCTCGGATTTGAAATGTTTAAAATTGTTATTGTTTGTATCCATATATTTAATAAAATACATTTCCTAGTTCTTAAAAGTATTTCATTCCGCCAACTCATTTCTTTGTCAAGCGCACAGGTGAGACTCTGAAAAAAAAATGGTTGTACTCTCAGTCCAGTGTTTCTTAACCTCAGATAATCATGCAGGCCACCGGCTTAAATAAAGTCTTAAAACTGATAAAGTTTTGAGGTAGTTCAACGCACTTGGAATCATATATGTGGGATTAGTGGACAAGACAAATGTCTATTTTTGGATGACTTTGTAGAAACGAGATCTTGCTGCAAATCACGGCCAACGTTTGCCTTTAATACCTTCTTAAAAGAAAAGCAAGCAGCCTAGGCAAGGAAGGCCATTCTTAGGTTTCCTCCAATGTAAAGAAGACCGTGTTTAATGGTAAACACTGGCCGTGCGAGACACACCGCTGGAGCTTGGGATGTTCTTGGGACTCGATCCTGGCGCTCGTGCTTGAACCTGTATCTTGTTTCGCGTTTCTTGACTCGCCAACAAGAGAGAGAGAGAAAGAAAGAAAAAAAGCACTGGACTTGAGAAAGGCATGAACTGCTGGTCACTCATGTATTCTTCTAAGCAGTGTAATCGAAACGATGAAATACGTAGCTATGATCTGACCGCCCAGACGATGAAGGGTGCGCTGAGTTCACGGGTGGGCCAAGACAGCGCACCGGCACCCACTGCGGCGGAGGGTGTAGTGCATGGGTGGATGCTGGGAGCACCCGAGAACAGCATCCATGAGTCGCAAGGCGTTGGAACTGGGAAGTCAAGGCGAAGCAGTCATCTTACTATTTTTTGTTTCATTAACATTATCGGTCATTTGATTTACTATTTTTTTTCACGAAGTGGCAGGGTGGTATGGAATTATAACTGCTTCCATAATATTGTGAGTCATTTCTCATCTGAACTATTCTGGATATATATATCTTTATATTTATATATTGTTCTAACACACACCCTCCCACATATATTGATTAAGAACCATATTTTTCTTCAAGGTAAAAACTTTAATAGCATGTGTGAATTTGTTTCTATTATCAAAGCTCGCTGATGTCGTTAATGAAGCGTGTAAAATGTTCCAGCAAATGTTTCTGACACCTTGACACTAACACGCTCTGCGCCACGACAGTACAACTGTTATTACTGTTGAATATCACGATAAAAGCTCAGACTGCCCGCTATCTCACGTTTATACCTTTAAATTTTTATCTCCCTTCCTCTTCTAATACTGTTTGCGTCTTCCCGGTGAGCAGATAACCGACGGCAAATGCACTTGGTTACGTCCCTTTTTTCTGTGCATTTTGTGCAGCCTGTCCTCTTCTCTCTCTCTCCACATATACACACCTCTGTCTGTCTCTCTCACAAACACACACATGCTGTCTAGATGTTGCACGATTTAGATAGTAGGGGTAAAACAAATTGGGTATCTATTATTAAAATGAAACTTTTTTCCTTTGGATTTGGTTTTGTCTGGATAAATCAAGATGGTGAAAATATAAACATTTTTATTTAAAGAGTTGAAAGAAAGATTATTTGTGTGTATGTGGCAGGATTAGGATAGCCATATTAATACTCCTTTTATTGTACACATGGCATGTTGAACGGTGTTAAAATTTAGACCTGCACTTGCGAAACATTATGGGAAAATTTAGAATGGATGTTTCAGTTATTGCTGTTGATTATTTTCGACATAAACAATATTGTACAGGCTTTAATGTGCCTCTTATGTAAAGTAACTGAAGAAGATAAAGTATATTCTGTTTTATGCTGTGAAGCTTACTTGCACCTTAGAGTTACATGTTTACATATCATTTAAACTCTGTCAAACGTAGCAAAACTTTGTTGTTAGCACCAACAGACAAAAGTACCATAAAGAATTTGTCATATTATTTTTATGCATTTAAAGTTAGAAACAGTCTTGCTATTGAATGATTTCAAGATTGGATGATTGTGTATGGTCACTGCATAGTTACTTTTACTAGTCAGCCAGTACAAATTATTATTAACTATTTGTAATATTGTTTTATCATGGCCTAGTTCTCTTCCCTTCAGTAGCAGACATGTTCTTAGCCCCCCGCGGGGCGCAAGACACAGATATTAAGTTGGAGCTTAGTTACCATAATATTATTAATCAAAATCGCGGGGCCCTATGCCAATCCTTCTTCTATAAGCACGGAACTGTTCCCTAGGGCAATGACCCTGTAAAAACACCAGTCTAATCAGGAAAAGTATTTTTCCGTTAAAGGTAAATCCTCCATCAACACTAACGGATTTGTTTTTTTAATATGTAATTTCTTTGACGCTGAATTTTTAAAAAAATGCTTGACAGGACTTGAGAAGGAGTGCACCCGGTATATGTAGATTCATATGTCCGATAGGTGGTGCGCGAGGTTTGTGCCTGCACCCAGCATGTGTTGTGAGTACAAATCACTCAATGCCTTTAACGAAACAAACATTATTCAAGTACTTCAGGGAGACAATGTGTGAGGGAATGAGTTAAAAAAGAAAGAGCGAGAGTTATGAATGAATTAGATGATTACTGACTGTGACTTCATGTAAGTCGCCTTGAGCGCGCTTTCTCGGGTATGTAAATGAACATTATTATTATTATTATTATTATTATTATTATTATTATTATTAAAAAAATCAAACGCGATCATATCCACGCACCTATCTGCCTTTACAAGCACACAATTGTGTCTAATGGATAACTGTTAGTTCACCCTCGTGAGCGTCATACACAAACGACAGAAAGAAAGAAAAAGCAAAGCCGGTTGTGATTTGATTTTTTAATGATCATCACATTGAGAATAATCCATCAAAAAGTGTTCCTCGTCTTCAGTATTTGCATAGAATGGACATATATTTGTTTGTTTATTGTAGAACTTATTTGCGTTTAGATTAGACATGGAGGAGAGAGACAGACAGAAAGAAAAAATAGAGATGGGGAAGGCGAAGGAGGGAAGAGAAGGGAGAGATATAGAGAAGCCTGTAAAAGTGCTGTGTCCAACATACAACAGACTGTAAAATCACTCCTGCAGAAAGACGAATAAAACCAACAGACTAATATGAGATTGGTAGGGGGTGGAGAGTTGCGGGGTAAAAGAAGAAAAGGAAAGGAAGGACGAGGATGAAGATACGTCACAGACAAGAGGTCATATGCCATACGTCACAGAAAGATAACAGTGCAAACAGGAAAGAGGGAGAGCGGGTAGGGTAGGGTAGATTGTAGGTAAAGACGGAGAAAATATGCCAAGAAAAATAATACATTGTGTAAAAAGAGAAGAGAAAGATGAATACCCTGACACAAAAGACGCCAGACGAGATTAAAAAAAAGTAGTGGATGGGGAGTCTAAAACACTGTAAAAGAAGATAAGTTGAAAAGGAAAACAAACATCGCCATATTGCCAGCGTTCAAGTACAGCAAGTTCTGACATGTTTTGACGACTGGTTCACCGTCTAAAACCTCCTTCAACGGTCGTTTTCTGCACATAAGTTATTTTTCCTCCCTTGTTTTGTTTTATTTCGCCACAGCTTTCGCTTTAAGTGCCTTTCAATCGCCCAGCCCCTGGTTTGAGAAGGACGGCAAGGGGGTTCCATTGACGGGAGGGCAACCCTTGGTGCCTCATAAAACGTTTAACCCAAAGTCTGTACGCTGATGTGTAACACAGAAGAAGCAGAATCAGGTCAAGAGTCGCGATCCCCGTGTAACCCACAGACGAAACTTTTTTATTTTAATAGAAAAAAGATCTGGAACAGAAATGCATTGTTTGCGAAAACTGTTTAAATGTGTATTTTCCTGCTTTTAAAACGAAGATAAAATTAAAAAATAAACTGGTTGAGACTACATTTGTATCAGATACACGTGGTGACTTTATGGGAAAACAATCGTAAATTTCTGTAACAAGTGTCGGTGAGCATGTTCATCAGTCATGCGACCCCTAACGGGCTTTGGGGGTGAGTGCATGGACAGACGTGGCAGCTGACAGGGTCACCACAGGGTGAGGTCATGGGTGATGGTGAGCAGGTCCTGTACAGGACGACCAGTCAACCCCTTGACATTTGTAAGCCTCTGGTCACCGTGACGTCCACCACCCTCCATGGTGCCTTGATGACAGTCTTTCACGGTGTGTCGTGCCGGGTCACGTGGCTAAACCAGACCACCTTGACTGTTGTAAGTAGAGGTTCCTGTCTTCCTCATGTCCTCTAAGTGTAGCGACAATACATTCATCTCATATTCAGGCACTTACTCCAGAATGTTCTCGAATGTTCACCATGTAAGAACGAACGGTATCTGCTTTCCCTGATTCTAAATCTCTCTCCCCTCTCTCTCTGTCTTTCACTCACTCAGCGAGTGTGTGTGTGTATGCGTGCGCGCGATATAAAAAAACATCAACATATACAAAATAAAGGAGAACAGATACAATTTCACATATCTAAACTTGGGAAAAATCCAGAACAAAAGTCGTCTGCCGCAAGCTCCCTGGGAAAAGGGTAAGAGACCGATAATCTCGATAAGCCGTATTTTGACAGACCTGACACCTCACAATAGCTGCTTGAGAAAATATTGCAGTTCTAGTGAAAGTGCGTTTGTTCTAAAACCACGTGACGCTTTCCATTTATTTGACGAGAAATAATCAGCTTCAAGTGGCAATTGTTTGTTGAATTATTTTCATAACAAAGCCCAAAGTTTACTGATTACGTCTTACTCTTGGGATTTTTTTTTCAATAATAAATAAATAAAACTGAGACGTGGTTTTCTTTCCCCACACACTCCGATTTCAGAGATAGTTTAGAATTGGACTGCTGCGCTCTTCGCTATTCTTCTGATTCTGCATATTAAATTTCTTTTTTTTTAAATGCGACTTGAAAACGCGAGAAAGATCACTTCAAAAACTGAAGACAACAAGAATGGACGACCGTTGAGGACTTTAGAGGAAGACGTTGAATGAACGACAACGTTAGAAGGACGTAGACACGCAGTTTCCCCACAGACAGGATCTTAGTATTGAGATATGAGGTTGGTGTGTTACAGGTGGTATAGGAAAGATGTCACACACACACAGATGACTGTTGATTGTAATTACGATGACGACGATACCGTAAAACAAAAACAAAATGGTGTCTGTGAAAGCGCCGCTGTAGGAGGTAAGGCGATCTTCATCTGTCGACGACAATGCTAGCGCTAAATACAAGCCCTCCCTTCCCATATCCTCCCAGACATGTGTTTTTTAAGGAGGGTTGAGGGGTTGCAAAATATCCACATAAAATCTCCCCTTTCAAAAAAAAAAAAAAAAACCCTCCTTGGCAAAGATACGCGCTGCTGATGTCCGTATTTAATGCACAGAGCTGTTTCTGTAAATGGAGAGAGTTGTAAAACAAACGGCGGCACGATGAAGGTTTTGTTTGGACTGGAAATGATTCCAGCAGCTCGACCCACCACTGTGGCGGACGAGGGTGGAGGGGAAGGAAGAGGGGCCGTGGAAAAAAAAAAGGAACAAAACTACTTAAATGCACTCTAAGGCGGCAGCGTCAGAAAGCACGTGACAGAACTCTTTCTTTCACCCCTTCCTCGTCCGATGCTCTCGTTTTTTGAAGTGACTTCTACTTCTGCCATCTTTAATTTGTCTTTCTTGGTGTTTATGTAACTGCTGACTAGTTTAGCCTTTGATTTTAGTTTCTTTGGTTTACGTGCTTTGTATTTGTTCTGGAGAGTTTGTGTGTTTTGAACTTTAAAGTGTTTCATCATTTATTAAGACAGTTTTGTGGTTTGGGTGAGGTTCAGGGTTAGGATTGGGGTTTTTTGTGTAAGCATTGAATTTGGACAGAATGGCATAGACAGACAAAACGATGGCGGTTAGACTGGCCCTGCGTTCTGCTGTTTACAAAAATGCGTACAATAGGTCACCCTATGGCAGGAGGTCACAAGGTTAAGAATAACACGAAAACTCCAAAGACAGGACAACACTTTAAATATTAACAGCAGGTCTTATACCATTCTTTAGTTGTTTAATTCCAACAGTTCAGCCAGCTCCATGTTTCAGAAAGACCTTTAAAGACTGTTTTGGAAATACCTCTGGCTCTAACTCCATCTCTAATCTGTCCTTGGTCAGTATGTGTGTGTGAGAGAGAGAAAATGCTGTAAATTTTAAAAATACCTTTTCCTATCAATGTCTGTCAGTATTAGCCACGCTTATCCTGGTAATGTGAAGTGTGGAATGCCTGAACACATGATATGATTAGTATCAATAACAGTTGATAACATTTTGTGACACTACATCAAACCTCTGCTCGTAAAAGAAACGCTCACATAAAGACCTTTAAATGCAAAAACAGCTCAGAGAGCTAACGGTCTGAAATATCTTGTTTTTTTTATTTTTGGGGGATGTCGGACCACGGACTCGATTTAGGATATAGCCAGCGAATTTGCAGTAAGAAGCTGATAACAAGCTTGTGAAAAGATAGGCATCTGATGAGAAGGGGAGAGCGGCCATGAGGTTGCTGGCTACAAATCTGGTGATGAATGGCGTCAGCTAGAAAAAGCTGGATAACCTCGGCCTCGTCTCCTAACTCAGCTTCCTTCTCTCTCACATCCACATCAACATGTCTCACCGGCACATGTGTGTGTGAGAGAGAGAATTTCTTTTATCCGACAACAACGACGAAGAAAAAAAAAGGAAAAAAAAAAAAAGAATTAATTTGTCTTCCCTCCTGCCCAGCACCAGGCGCACATTCTCACGCCTATTGTTATCTCCCCTGATGAAAATCTCGGGTCCAAGAGCCCCTGACTCACATGGCTGCCTCGTCCTTGCTATCAGTGACCAACTCACTATCTCCTGCAGACTGGAAAGTCTGTGAGTGCACGTTCAAAAGACTTCCACCGTAGCCTCCATTCGGCTGCAAGGCAGGCGTGGATCCTGCGATTAAAGCAGTAAACAACGGGAGGAACTGAGGGGGAGCATCTGTACTTCAGCGCTGAGCAAAAACAGTTTTGTGGGACCGAGGTACACGCCTGCACAGGCTAGTAGGTGGCAGCGATGCAAGGCTAAGAGTCACTTGCATTATCTAGTGAACCGAATCCTTTCTGGAATGTTCTATCCCAGCTCTCTCCTTTCTCTCCCACGCACTGTTCTCACTGTGTTGCCCACCCACTCCAACCCAGCAGCACGTGTATGTCGAAGAAGAAGAAAGGACCGCAGAAGTCGTTTTCTGTGAGCAAATGCTGCATCTAACCATAAATTAATATGGGAATATTCGGCGTTTGAATGGCTCCGGAAACAAAGCCCGTTGAAAGGTGGAGGCAAAGCGCGAACTAGTTCGAGAGGCCTAATGGAATGAAAAAAGTGTAAAAAATTTTGTTTTTTGTTTTTTTAGGGGGTGGAGGGGATGGTAGTGTTTTATCTCACCTAGTTTTCGTTTTGATGAGAAAATTCTTTCACCCAGTGGTGATTTCACTCAAGAAAAAGACGGGTTGGTAAAGGTAAGAGGTGATGGCGATGTGACCGGAGGACACACAAAATAAAAAACAAACAAACAAACAAAGCAAAAAAAACAAAAGCAAAAAAAAAAAAAAACACCCAAAACAAAAAAAAACAAAACAAAACACTGGAGACACAAAAAACAAAGCAACAAAAAAAAAAAACAAACAAAACAACAAAAAACAAACAAACAAAGCAAAAAAACAAAACAAAACAAACAAAAGAAAACAAACTAACTTAACCCCATTATGAACGTGTGTCCCGACACGAGATTTGAACACGTTTCTCACGAGCTACAAAGTAGTGTTTATCCAGCTCACTATAGAACCGCCCCGCCTGACTGTATCATTAGTAGGGCTGATTGTACCCGAGTTGGTCATGGTGGGTGGTAGAGTTCACTCGCTGATCACCACCACCACCCCTCCACCCCTTCTTCCTCAGACAGAGACCGGCCTTGTCACCCGAGAGAAAGCACGTTCAAGCCGTACCCGCCAAGGTAACGATAAGATGTGACGTCACCTAGGCGCTGGAGTCGTCCTCCCCTGTCGGTGCCCCGGCGATCGGTCAGTCTGGGCGCCGGGGTGTCTGGGGTATCTGCTCGGCTGTCATAAGGGTGTGTGGACACACGACGGCTAGTGCTGGGCGGCCGGCCCTCGCCGCCTTTGATAACCGACACTTGGAGCCCGCCACGTAGGTGGATAGTTCACACAATGCTCTACACCTTCTACGTGACTCCATCAATCAGATTGTTTGACGGAGCGGACATCGCCATCACAACGATTAGGGGACGACCGACGAACGGCGAGCAGATCGAGCCAGCTGTTGATGTGTGACACAAGGGGGGGAGAGAGATTAAAACCAGGGCTAACCCAGGGGTCGTGGTTTGCCTCGATTGTCCATCTAGCTGGGAGTCACAACACTCTGTCTACAGTACTGAGACAATACATGTATTCAACAACATAGAACCCCCAAATATTTTGGTTCTGCATGTACAGGTGGTTTCACAGATAAACACTGTGCATCGTCCTCTTTTTTTAACGTTGGTTGTTGGCTGTCAACAGCTTTTGCCTGGTCCTGTAAACACAGCAACTGCCGTTCAAGAAGGGAAACCATAGTTGCCCTGTGTCAGGCCTGTACAAGCCGCAGCATGCCACGGTCTGAAAGGAGAGTTTTGAAAGGTAGACAATAACACACTGTCAAAGTGAATAAAACAATTAGCAAACATGGGTTTTTTTCACGCACTCCGGGGAAGGTGAAGGGAGAATTGAAAGACATGATGATGTTGGCTGGCGACTTGGGAGGACAGGTGAGCAAACGCTTGTACAACGCATCGTGCGCTCGGCTGACGTGACATGCAGTGCGGACTGCCAGGCTGACACGGTCGACCACCTGCGGGTTATCGTCGGGGTCTATCTTTACTATCATCTGCTCGCAGTTCGTTTGAAATTATCTGCAAAACTGTCTAGTTGCAGTCTGCGCGTCCTGATAAAAGTCTGCATTGCAGTTCACCTGCTGCTAGCACCGCTCAGCATCCACCTTTCAAGAAGACAACCAGTTCTTGAATATGGTGGGTCTGGCCAGAATAATATTTGTTTTTTTTCTCCTGCATTTCAAAGACGACCGCAGAGGAAGGGAAATAAAAATTGTCGGATGGCCATCTTTCTTTCTTTTGCACTCTTTTCATCGCCTTCATTTCGAACTCACCCATGTAGACATGCTAGGCGAAAGGCGTTTTTCATCACATAGGGTGATGTACACAAGGTCGGAACTGTCTCCGCTATCTAGGGCTGGGTCTCTCTAGGAGTCTAGGTCCTCGAGAAGTTCTCAGTACGAAGCACTTGCATGAGGTGGCACGCCCTCCGGCAGAGGTCAGCATCCTCTCAGTGACTCGGCGCATGCTAATCTGGTTCACAGTAATTAGGACTAAGATGTGTCTTGCCCGTTCTTGAGAATTTGTTGTGATTATCACCTCTTGGTCTGCCTTGCTACACCAACATTTTTAACCCTTCGATGCCGCGGATTGGTTGGCGACGCGGATTGGTTCTCCCTTGACGGAGACCAATGATGTCCATGAGTAAAAAAAAGTGATTTTCTCCTCAGAAGTCTTCACATAGAATCTTGAGATCCTGCTTCTTGTATGTTCCTGTGTGCGACTTACGGTGACTTGCAGGTGTAAGATAAAGAAGAACAAGATGAGGAGGAGGACGAGGAAAGAAAACAGATGAGCCGATGGTGTAGGTGTGCGAGTGTGTTGAACTGTTTGTATGGGTATGTATGTCTGCCCATTATATTGTGTGTATATAATTTAAATATATAGTTTTATTTTGTTTGTATATGTGGTTGAGATTTTGAGCAAAAGAAAAAAATCTGTCTCGGACAAGAAAAAGTTGGATTTGAGATGAATGAAGAAATTGGTAATGTACGAGACGTGGAGAAAGCGAGACAGACAGAGATGGGTACTGGTAATCATTGTGAACAAACAAACACCTTAGAACCAATCACAGCCACCTCACAAACGCTGGCAGTAAGCACATCATCCCATAAAAAATGTTGAACAGAAAAACTATTAAAACTTAAACCGCACATACGAAGACGAATGACACTGGAAAGAGAGAAAGAGGATAGACAGAAAGAAATAGAGAGAGAGAAGGGAGAAGCGTGCTTATCGGTGCGTATCTGATTAGATCCTAGGTGGTGGTTTTGGTAAATCGACATCAAACCTTTCAGCCCTGATCACCAGTGGCTCTATCTGCTTTGCTCGCACCATTAACTCAAGCAGGAGGTGCACAGCACACCTCGCCCTCGCCCCACCCTGCGGCTGCTGCATACTGCATATAAATATATGTACTGCATACTGCATACTACATATAATTGCTAGTGCGAACACTATTTTGAATTGCCCCTGGGGATCACTAAAGGTGTATTGTACTGCGACATACTGCGAGGACTTTCGCCATCAGAGTTCAGTCAGTCTGACCCGCTCCAGGAACTGGTTCTGACCGAGGACGGAGGACACCACTTGTACCCGTGCCAAAAATATCTAATAGTATACAGATCAGACATGGTGCCTTCAACGATCCACTTCAACAGTTACCGGGTTTCAGTTTGTAATCAGTAATCGGTGACAAGTAAGTCACGTGTAATCCCGCTGTGAATGTGACCGGAAGTTGCTGCTCACCATTTGACTTTTGCGGTGAGAGAGATGGACAGATAAACTTTATACTGTCACCATGCATTGCCAGGTAGTCCTTGAAAAAATTCGTTAGTGTGGGCTATGCACAGACTTACACCTTTTAGAAGTTGAGAGTTTTCTGGAATAAAATGTAGATAAGACAAAAGAGCTGTGCATAGACTTTAGGAACATAAACGAAAGTGTTATCGTTGCCAGCATGTTACACGATAAACCTGCTGAGATTTTTCACTCCTTCGGGTACCTCGGCACTGCTGTGAGCTTGTAGGTGTTCATTACAAATGGTTTTATGGGTTACGATTAAGTGTTTTTGTGGTTTGTTATGATGCACCACTTGCCTTATCTTTATCTTGTAACTAAACTTGCTTTTTTTGTTTTTGTTTGTTTGTTTGTTTTTGTAACCGAGCACACTTAACCCAAGTAATAACTGCCCAATGGAATTAGTAAATGTAATTTTTCATTTTCATTTCTCTCTCTCTCTCTCTTACACACAAACACATATGCAAACACAAATAATTTATAAATGCACACATCATAAATAACTACAAATACAACGTTTAATAGGTAAATATTTAATATACACGTCTCTTCTTCTCCACCTTTCACAGACACACACATAGTACACACGCACGCACACATTTCCAGCACCACCCTTTTTCTCAGTGTCCCCCTCTCGTCTCCTCTCGTTTTGTTTACCAGTTAAAGGAAAGTAACTGCTACGTTCAGGTGCGATCACAAGCTATCTCCTACTTCTCGCAAACTAATGTAACTGAATTAAAATAAAACCATCCGGTAATAGATACACATTCTATCTATGCTATATTTGGATCCGGTTCTCTCACACATCAACTTGTCTCTCCATCTTTAAAAAAAAAAAAAATTTGTAGCAAGATCTCGCATGCACGTCCACAACAAACTGTTTACATTCCAACCACCAGGCGAAGATGCAAGCAGCTGCACGTCTGGGCGTCGTGTTCCTGTTGTTGGCCTCTTTTCATAAACATCCGACGAGAGTTTCCAAACCGAACCCGCAGACTTCATGAGTTGTTAAGACTGAGCGCCGCACCACTGGGCTCCAGTCAATCTGCACATTTACAATACAAAGGCAACTAGATCGACAGGTGAACTCCGCCACACCATGGTGGTGGTGTGGTGGTGGTGGTGAGGTGGTGGTGGTGGTGTTTCACGTTACAGGCTGAAGTTTACATGTATAGAGATATATCACAGGTTGCAGCTGGCCAAGTCCTTTATATCGCGCACAGTAAACTCATTCGGCCACGGTCCTCGGGTTACGAACAAAGCCAGATGGTGTACAGTAACGCTGTGCCCCCCTACAACCGTGGAGGCAGGTACGTACATGCACAGCTTTGGTTTCGGATGACAGGCTCCCTATCATTTTAGGTAAGGATAATAATTAACAAGCTGACACAAAAAGGTGGACCACTCTGCTGACCTTTTTTTTTATCCTTTCCTGTCTTAAAAAAACGAAGACCTTTACTTGTGGCCATGTTTTCGGTAAAAATCGGGATGTCAGTCATCTCTTGTCACGGTGAATCTGGGCAGTTGAGTGCACAGAGGGGCTGCGGGTTAAAGGTCAGCTCGAGATGAAAGTTAACTTCAAAGTTGCTGGCAGTTTAGCAGAGCACAGCGCTGTCATAGGCTTATTCCAACAAATTTTTCGTGAATTCTTTAAAAAAAATTTTCAAATCAAACCCGAATTGACCTGAATTCTTACTACTGGCCCTTACTACTGACTACTGACTCTAATGAAGGCCGTACCTCGTCTTCCCCACCCAAAAGAAACTCGAAGCTTAAGGAGGCGTTGCTGATAGTCATCAAGCATGCTTGACAGCGGGAAATGAGGCCTTAATTATCTAGTAGGGTGCAATCTTATTTCCTAATGAACGGATAAAGCTTAGTTATTACAAGATACTATTTCCCTAAATCTAGGTGAAAGAGGTCAAAATCGTGACCTCTCCTTTGTACATACATGTGCCTAATTAACGTATGATCCCGATTCTCCCATTGGCTGAGGACTCCACCGCATGAACGTGTCCATGCACAATCCTCTTTCTGTGTATAGTCATGTTTGTAGGCAGGTATTTTGATAAAATAAAACAGGTATCTGCCCCTATTTGAGAAAACAGTATCTTGCTCGGACATTTACCCAGCCATTTGAAAACAATTTCACCCTCCTCGATCTCTTCATTAAGCCCAGATAAAAACTGCAATAACTAGAGGCTGTACAGAAAAAAATTGGATTTTTAAATTATATTTAGAATATAATATAATTAACGTTACTCACTTCAAAAAAGATACACAGGTTAGCCTTTAATCCACTACTAGGTTCGGTTACAGGACTGTGACACTGTACGCCTGTTCTCGTGCTGAAACTCCTACTGAGATAGGGGTCCCCCATCTAAGGTTTCCATTGGGAGACAAGAAACCCGGGCCCTGAAATTAATAGTTCTATTCTAGGATACATCACGCACGTTAATTTTTGGAGGGAGGCAAACATGGAGAACTGATTTCAAAGAAACACTGTGCAGGAAAGCAATTGTCTGTGGCTGAAGATACGTTTACTGAGATCATTAAGCCTAATTAAGTCAGACGGTTCTGATTGGCAAGAAAAGTAAAATTATAGAGAAGTTTCTGCTTGATTTTATATGGTATCCATAACAATCAGTTTGGCAAACTGAGTTTATCGTTGATCACCATTTCGTGTAGCAAGGTCTCCATCAGGGAGAATCAGCGAGAGTATAAACAAACACATTCATAGCTGTAAGACAAAGTCCCCAGGGACACATAAACAACCGACAAAATAGTTGTCAGACAGACTAGTGTCGCCTCTCACACGTCCCTCTGACAGGTGAAGACCACCTCATGGCCCAGGTAAACTGCTGGGCTGTTCAAATGTTACTAAACTGCCGGCACTGTCGAGCTTGTCGGTCTTTTGTATGAATAATGTTCTGCAATCATGAGCAACTCCCAAAGCATGTCCTCTCTGTTGCCTTTGGAATTTTTTTTATTCAATGCTTTATTCTCTTGATCCTCTTTTCTATGTCATGTGCCGGTGGGTGGGGTTAGGGGTGGAAAAAGAATGAGAGACAGAGAAAACAGTAAGAACGGACTGACGTACAGGAATACTAAGAGGTCACACAAAGAAGGAAGGAAAGAAAGAATGAGCAGCACAAATACAATTTTTTTTTTTTTACAATGAGTTATGCTTTTAGTCTCCTTATTCACGTCCTCGTATACAATCATACAGGGGGTGTTTT
The DNA here is from genome assembly GCF_003073045.1 of Pomacea canaliculata. NCBI lineage: Eukaryota > Metazoa > Mollusca > Gastropoda > Architaenioglossa > Ampullariidae > Pomacea > Pomacea canaliculata. Next base: position 31,255,408 of record NC_037592.1, on the reverse strand, counting down.
CACATTCAAAAGATTAAGCCAGCATATTTTTGAAAGAATATGTGTGTGCTATCAATAGATGCCACATACTTCTCCACAATATATAGGGACTTTAGAAAAGGTTAAACTTATTCACTCTTGGAAAGGCCTTCAGGGAATCTGCTTGTATAAATACAGCATTTTCCTAGAAGAATAATAAAGTTCAAAGCTGTGTCAACATTCCCAGTTCTGCTAATACCAAGTATAACAAACTTCTTTACATAATCTAATTTCTTCTTTACTTAGTCTAATTTCCTTTAAATGATTATATGATTTTTTAACATATCCCATAGTTGTACTAAAAAGTCTTTACATAATGGACAGTGCCAGAATGTGTTCAATGATTATCAAAATTTTAATGAAATTTTTTTTGTCCAGATTTTTTTTCATCTGAGTGTTCTTTGTGTACTGATGCACCTGATATCGCGGAGTTTCATTTACTTATGTAATGTAGTAGGGTTAGCCTGATGCTGCTGCCCCAAGAGGGACTTCTTGTTCCTGATCATCCCCAGTGGAGCATAGGGCAGCAACCACACCCCGCCATCGGACCCGGTTCTGGACGTCCCTCTCTAGTTGGGACCATGTCATGCCAGCTGTCTCCGTCTCTCTGTGGACCGATCTCCACGGTGGGAGGGTGGCAGGGTGGCCAGTGTCGTGTCCGTCCAAGGGTATAATTGGCGGCATTTTAACGGACAAAGCAGGTGTCGTCTCTGGTTCGGTCATCGGCTAAGGCCTCAACGGACACAATCTCTGACAAACAAACTCATCGCTAAAGATGGTCAAACAGCCTCAGCCCTGCTTGGTGGTGCGTAACTGGATTTTCATTACGTCCAACGAGGCATGACCAGTCCTGGTTACATCATCCGGGCATCGCGGTGGGGTGGCGAACTATCAATCGTGCGCCACTCGCCTCGTTAGTCCTTTTTATTTCATCCTATACATAAACATCACAATTGACGACCAGGTGTTCGCAAACTGAGGGGTGAATACGAATACGAATATTCGAGGGGTGAGATGAATAGTTTAAGAACGAGCATGTGTTGTGTGGCGCTCTTCAGATATAGATGTAGATCATTAGATGCACATTTTAGTTGAATATGTTCCCACGACTTGGGCCTTGCCTGCTCTCTCTCTCTCTCACAAATTAAGTTGTCCGCGAGGCATCTGCATGCCAGTTCATTTTCCTTTCCCAGCCAACATTTCTCTCCCTTTTATCTACTCCCCACACTTTTAATCGTCAAAGAAAACGCTAAAATATTTGCGCGTGAACACAAATGTGCAAGCAAAAATTAGTGAATGTTAAATTTTATTGAGAAGTATTTTTGAGTGTTTTAATTCTGATACCCTGCCAGTTCGCTTCATGCTGGGTTAGGTTGAGAACTGTATTGCCTTCTAGTCTCTGCCCACATTTACAACGAGAGTATTTCACCAAAGGTCAGTTACCTTTGCCCTATGGCAATATCCGATCAGCATTTCGGGGGTGTGTTGGGGGTGTGTTGGGAGGGGCAGCTTGTGTACGTGGCTTGTTTGTATCGTTCTTTCACTGTGGGCGTCTACTACGAGCTTCACCATTTCATCTTCATTAGTATGGAGAAATAGCCATTTAAACCCACTTCTTAGCCACTTTCACGCTTGCCTGCTCTTGCCGAAGTAGTAATTAAGGTAGTGGGTAAAGGAAACAAAGAAAAACGATGAAAGCGAAGTGTGACAGTGAAAGAACCTTGCACGGTTTACCTGGGTTGAAGAGTTGACGAAATAACCTGATTGAAAGTTGCACATTAGGTATACTACGCTTCGGTAAGTCCATTGTTTTTCACACGTTTTATCCTTCTTTTTAAAGTTCAACAATACTTTGATCTTTGTTGAATTAAAGCTGAATATTTTAAACCTCCCCCGTGTTGTCATATACAAATAATGCTAATAGAAGTGAGCGCCTCTGGTAAAAAAAAAAATTCTTTATAAATTATATGATAATTTTTTGTTAACATTCGTTTGTCTGATAAATATCAGTTGATTGACGTATTACAACAAGTCTTCTCCTGTTCCGCGGTAAAATATTTAAGGACCAGTGGGGCTCAAGTTTTCTTTTCTAATGATTAAGTAAATCTCAGTTTGAGATAATATTCCCACATCTGGTTGGTTGCTTTGGCGACGATTAGAGATCATTTGCATCATGAGTTGAGACGGGGTGGAAGGAAGAAATTGGAGTACTCAGAAAAAAAAAAAAAAATCCGACGTCCAGTGTCACATACGGAGTGTCCCGAGACGAGATCTGAACCCAGGGCCTCTCTTTGTGGTGGCGACAAGTGTTTAGGGTGAATGCTCCTTTTTTTCGAGACACACGCGTACAGACATCACCATGTAAAGAAAGAGGGCTGTGTTCTTATCTGGAATATTGCCTAGAGAGTTATCCAGGTACACCTGACGTCAGTGTTGTTGATAGTTTTCTGTGCGCGCAGATGTTTGTAAGCATGTATCATCAGAACGAAAAGGCGGCTAAAGACAACGAATGTTTACTACTCCTCATAAGTTTCATACTCTAGAAACGATATTCTAGATAATTCACCCGCACCACTAAACACAACTACACTGTAGATATCGGTTCAGTCGTGGTGACGTAAGTCTTGAGAGGTGAGAGTCCAGCTTCACCGCAGGCTTCAATTGAAATAAGTAAATATGGTCTACTACCTGCAACATTCCATATGATCGGCACGCAACAAGATCAAAGGAAAGAGGATCAAAGTGACCGTCGTCACGCTTGTGGGCAAAGACCTTATCAGGTCCTGACTGGATACACGCGGCAAGACCTACAAACAATGTACATGTAGCAGTTCCAAGTATCCATATCTCTCGTCGCATCGTCGCATGCCCGCAGGATCCCTGTGGGATGTGTTTTTGGTGTCTTCAGCTTCTAGATGTCCATAAGGTGATGAAAAGATGGGGCTGACAAGAATATTAATGAGAAACAAGACAGCTGTGAGAATGACTTATTACACGATCTTCATACCACGTCGGTGGCAAGCGAGGAAAGCCATCTGGCAAAAATGTTTTGTGACAGAGGAAATGAAAATGTTTAATATAAAGAGCAGTATCCCAACACCCAGAAGTCCTCCTCTGTCCCCACCCGAGCAGCTCTGTACACGTTCAGTGGCTCTTGCACTGGGATGTTTGCTGAGATAGGAAAGGGCACAGAACTGGCTTTTGCTACATCTGATGATTGCAGAGGCAAGTCGAAATAGCAAGAAACATGTTATCACAAGACACTGGGCAGACAAAGCAGGCCTTGGGGGTACAGGGAGCTTACAGCCTACTCTCTCAGCTAGAGGGAACAAAGCTTGAACAGGACATGCTATTTAAATACTTTTCAGTAAATGTCTAAATATTTGTAACGATGAGTTGAAAGTATTACATTAAAACAAAAATTTTACTATAAAATATCGTCTTGTTATGATTTCTGTTTCTCTCTCTCTCACATCTGACACTGATCTCTCGTCCAGTTTCCTTCTCCTTCCTTCCTTCGCCTTAACTTCAAACGAGTGCGGTCGCGAAAGGTACCAGGCAAGTACAAAGCTCTTATTTCCTCATCCATCCTGTCTTGATACCTCCCTTTACACACTGCTCAGCAGGTTTTGGTTCATTGATTCACTTTTGTTGTCTGTCGCACATTGAACTGAAAAGACCACTTCGCCCCGCGCCTGCTCTCCACCACATAAATTCAGTTTTCCGCGAGCGATCTGACTTTTGAATAATTATTTTCCCTGCCATGGTTTCTGTCCCTTTTATCTACTCTCAAGAAATATGCTTTTTGGCTCGTCAAAGATGAAAGCTAGGACACTCAACCAATGCCGCCATTGAACATGGGAAAGGCGCTGACTTAATACGGGTGGCCTTCACATTTTTCTCGTGATCATTGGCACATTAATAAAACAATTTCTTAATGCTATGAATTTCTATTTTCTTGTATCCTTCTTCTTTATTCATGCATGTCAAGCACGATTTTGTCCTTTATAATACGTTGAATTGTCAGTCCATCGTTCAGAATTCTACTGGCAGTGTGTTTTTACAGTCAGCTTGCTACGCTTCTACCCGGGTTTAATTACACAAATAAGCCACACATGGAGATCGTTGATTGTTGTTGCTCAACGCTGCATCAGCAGCAGAGGTTGTATTACAGCAAGTGCACATGGGGAACCATTAATGATGTTTAAAAGCTGTGAGCCTGTTAATGCTTATTCACTGAACTTTGACAAGCACTAGCAAGAGCAGACCCGACGCGACTTCCGAGAGTATGAGAATTCCCTGGGACATGATGACAAGGCCAATCCAAAACTAGGCTTATCATAGACAAGATTAATTATAAGCTTAATCGTTTACAAGACCAGTCAAAGATGAATCCTAGACCAGGTTAATCAAAGACAAAACCAGCCACAGACAAAACTAATCCTAAGACGAGGCCAATAACAGACATGTACAAGAGGATGCTGCTAAGTTTTATGTCTTGTCCTCCTCTCACCTTGCTCAAGCTTCAGCACTCAACACCACAACAATTTTTCAACAAAATCATCAGAGTGAATCCTGCTTCGTTACTTTCCGTCTGTGAAATATTCATGGTCAAACGACCAAAAGTGGAGCAATTGAAGGCAAAGCAGCTTTGTACAAAAAAAGCATCTGGAGACCTGCTGTCCAGCCTATACTTGCTCTACATAGAAAAACTTTGAAGCGAGGGCTCGGGGCCAAATGAATTTGTGTCTAGACATAATCTGCACAGCTGCTGTCTGAAGGTTGTAGCAAGGCGTCCCTTTCGTATTTTCCAAAAACAACGGACATCTATCCTCAGTTTTAAATTTTGCAAGGTCGAAAGGCATTGCAAACTTTAGGGTGACGATAGTGAACACAAATGTCATAAAATGTCATGCTTTAGGAAAAAAAAAAAAAAAACACCCGACGCAAAATCATCTGAAGGACTGTTTGGAATCCTCCGTTTGTTTATGCGTAGATATCAGGACGTTCAAGTGAGATTTCAGCTAGCAATGAATTAAATATTAAAGAAAAAACCCTTGTGGAGAAGCTTCGCATGTTTGGCTGATCTGCTCACACCTGGAACTCTCCAGGAACAGTAGTCAGACAAGCGGAAGTAATACTGACATAGACAAACTGTGAACTGGAAGCTGAGATCCTCGAGATGCAGACAACGGTTATAACGCGGAGGTCCATGTCTTGCAGTCTGCTTTGGGGCACTGACTGGATCTGTAGATAGGAGAAGAAGGTAGAGCAACAACCCCTGGTGTACCAAAATACCTCCTGTCCACGGCTGCGATTTCCGAAGAACACGCCATCGGCGCTGAAGAATGGCTGGACTATGATTCTAGGATCAGGGGCATCTTGCAGCAAAGAGACTGACCTCCCCTGAGGCTGGGTGATCTCTCCTCCAACACTTAGAAGAAATAGGATTCCGGCTCATCGAAAGGACCTAAATCAATCACGATATTCAGCAAATAAAAATATTTAGGTCGAATCAAGATCAAATGTGGTCTCTTCGTCCACGTTTTGGCCGCTACAAACTGCTGTCACGCTCGGATTATTGAACATGTTGACCTGCCAAGAAGCTTCACGAGACAAAAGGACGGGCAATCAAACGGACAGACAGAAATAGGTCTCAGCAGGAAGATACTGACTTGACCTCAGCAAACTTTGAAAATGAAGACCTCATCGCAAAACAAAACGAAATAGTGGACCTATGTTGCTGTCATCAACTTCGCACAGGTTGTCAACACTGCTTGCCGTTGACAGTTTCGGCGTTTCACCAGACGCAACTGTCAAAGCAAGCACATCACTTCGCGCCTGCCTGTCGCGTGCCGTGATGGACATTGAAAAATAAAATGCCGACAGTTGCGTGCGTGGGTGGGGTGGTACGGGTCATGGATATACAGAAAACGTCACGTACATACATTGTCTTTGTCTCACTCTTTCATCATTACCGTATCTTACTACAAAATGCATCCAAACTTTTAAATTTCTTAAGCAACTACCTTAACAACAAAACGGCTCTTTTCCCTCTTATTTGAAACTATTTTCCTACTTTTTTCGAAATCATTACTCAGTAGAATGCACAAGAAAAGGGTCAAAACTCGTAGTTTAACGGACACGAAAAAAGATGTCACTCAGTGCTGCAAGCTATTTATGCGTGCACTGGCATCTGTCATTGTGGCTGACTAAAGTGCTGATCATGGCGTCAACAAGCAGCCCCTCACTTCCTCCCATTCTGTTATTTTTGTGTGAAGTTGCCTGAAGGAGCGTTGGTGCATGTGCAGGAGACACTGCTGAATATTTTCGGCATGAAAAAAACAAACGTCACGTGCATGCATGTCCAGCGTGAACCGCACACAGGTATATAAACAGACTGGATACGGCGGCAGACTGAATGGGACCTGCTAAAGGTTACTTGCAAAAAAAAAAAAATCACTGAACATTTCAGACGTTTGAATATGTTCCATCCATGTTTATTTGTTATTGTAATTGTTTACGGTAAACAACGGTCATTAACTGCTGTTTTCCACGACCTTGTCTCTCCAGTTTCATTTATCAAACGTTTGGCCATTACTTATATTGTCAGTGCCTGTCTCCATTCCATATGTTTACACTATTCGTCTGTTATGGCTTTGCCGTTCGCTGTTGGTTCCTGCCATCGTCTGCACACACACACAAAAAAGGCAGTCTGCATACGGGCTTCTTACCGATGGAAATAGCGGTGTGATTGTCGTGAACAGTGTTCTTCACTTGTGTGTGCATGAAAGAGAAGTAATGATTTCAATATGATGAGTTTGGAAGACGCATTTTATACCTACTGGTGTGTGCTATTTCATGCCTTGGCCTCCTTTGTTGGTCAGGTAAGGCACTATTATTATTATATCCAAAAGATGCTGAACAGTCCAGGCAATAGGTGTCGCCTGTCGTCTGAAAAAAGTTCTCGGTCGTCAGTAGTACTGCACTGAGTTCGTGTATACCGCTTCACAGATCCCAAGGTGGCCAAATGATTGGCACATCAAGAACTGGAACATCTGTTTGTTGTATGCAGTTGTACAATAGCAAATCTGCCTTACAGTTCGTCTTATTCATCCGCATTTTGTCCTCTGTGTAGCAGACAAATATCGACACCAGGTATTTCAAACAAGAATTTTGTTGAATGATCCAGCAATATTTGCTACAACGAAGTTCTTCCATCCTCCCATCCACCCACATATCTACAATTACACCTTACCTGCCCGACAGAAGTGTGAGAATCTTCACGTGCCGAGCACCAGGCTAACCCATTAATCGTCCTCTTTGCTGGGGGTCCCTGTCCATACAAACGACTGGCACACGAGGGTTTAAACACTTGACACACAATCCACCGCGTCTGACGGGCCGTTCATAAACATGAGGTCTGTCATTGTTTCCCGATACAGGTAGAGCAGATCGATTTGAGCATACTCGCCAAAATATGCAACAACACCCGTGGTGTACAGCGTGACTGATGCGTCGAATTCTAGTGTGGGGGTTGGGGGTTGGGGGTAGGGAAATGTAGCAAGAATTGCCATAAATTACTTTATGTCTATCGCAAAGAACATCTGTCAAAGACATCGCCAGGTGTTTAAGAACTTTTAATGAAAAGGGGGAAGGAATGTTCTGTTTGCCATGTAAGACAAAACCAGATTCTTTATACTATGAGATGAATTCAGAATGCTGAACTTCCATTTGATTCCTAAGCACACACACTCTCTCTCTCTCGCTAATTATGGCAGAATAATATCAAAGGGAGTATGATAGGAAATTTTCACTTTCTCTCTCCACTGCATTCGTGTAGACATATTTGTGTGACACAAGGATGTTTGCTATCCTAAACATCGCTTCTCTTAACAATGAACAGTCGTATATATTTTTCTTGCTCAGCTGGCCGTATTTACGTCAATATATATATATACAATCTATAACATTTATACATGTATATTGTATACAATATTTATACAGTATTTAACAATATATATACACACACACAACTTTAAACCATTCCTTATGTGTACTGCTTTCATAACACTCTTGCACCATCATCTTAATTTCGTCCGAAAACAGTACACAAAAAGAGATAAACAGCAAACGTTCTCCAAAAGGGCATACAAAGTAGGCGATTTTTTTAATCGGTTTATTTTCTTAAATATCCTTCACTGGGAAAGAACGTGGGTTAGGAAGGCTCTGTATCTTAGTGAATGGTACGTTCAACTGTGAAGCATTTACCTGTTTCCAGACCCTGCTGGAAACTGTGGCTGGAAAACACCTCCTTTCCGACTGCCTAGCAGGTGGGTTCCTCATGCATAAGAGAAGACACAAGCGGCGGAAGAAGGGAGCTGGGCTCCGCCTTCTACCTGCTATACCCTAGTCACGATGAACCACTTACGTTCACCATTTGCCTTAACAGTGACGAATCATTTCCCAGGTTTTGTCTACAAACGTAGCCAAGAATTTTTAACAAAGAAACATTTTCTAATGTGGTTCCAAAAATGGCAGCTTCGATTGTTGACTATCCTAAAAATCCATCAAGCCTTTGACGTGGCCGACCACACTGTCTCATACAATCTTTTCGTCATACAGTCCAATGAATAATCAGAGATACTTGGTTAAGATAATTCTAGTTAATCCGTTAATATTTTGTGGATATTATGGATATATATATAAACATTATTCCTATCAAAAAACCATCATAAAACGCCAGTAAAACATATCACTTGAACTAGATTTCACGGTGATCAATGTTAGCTCAAATCATCGAAAGCAATATGAAAAAATTAATTTTATTGCACCAGTTTATAATCTGTTTAGCTGGTGTATCACAGACCTCATTAAACCTGTCAACCGCACTGGAGCTAATAATAATATGAATAATTAAATGTGGATTAAAGCAGTACTTGTGTGTACTGACGAAGTAATAAAACAGCATGGTATCGTAGCAACACCATGTGAAGACATAATAAAAGCGTTGGATGAACGTGCGCATCATTTTGAGAGTGGCCTAAAGAACAGTTTAAATGTTACTCCATCCTTGTGTATAGACTCGTGCTCTTCACTTACGATGTCCACTTTATCAAAACCGTTCTCTAATCCATGAAGGAGAATGTCTGTGATTCTTTTGGTGATCGACGATTTATTAGACTCCAGGCGAAGCTCTTCCACCGTCATCCAACGGCACTCGCGTATCTCGCGTGCGCAGGGTCGCAGTTCATAGGTCAATGGGCGCAGCCTGCACAGGACGTACAGATCTGGATCGTCCGAAGGCACCAGGGTGGTCGTGCTGCTGTCTGAACGCTAGAACTGACTGGTATTCTGTATGGAAAGGGAGATCATGATTAATAATCCAAGGGACACTACAACTTTCTGCATTTTGAACCAGTAACTAATTTCTCAAGCAAAAATTGTTGTTGTTGTTGTTGTTGTTTTTTTTTTGGGGGGGGGGGAAGAGAAGCAACCAATTTAATGACCTAAAAAGATTCAAACGACAAAGACCCTAAAAAAAAAAAAAAAAAAAAAGATGAATGCTTAACAGTTGAACAGAATAAATGATAAATAGAAATAAGAATATAAAACACACACAAACACAAAACAAAACCGAGGGATTTCTATATGCTAATAATTATGTGTTATTTCGGAATATATAAAACATCCAATATTACAACTATTAAGAAAAGTAAACGAACTTTATACAAAAAAGCCATACTTTTCCCCTTAAACCCTTTATTAGAAAGTAAAACATCTGGTCTAACACAAAAACAGGACTGAAAATGGCAATGCAGAGTTTAAACAAAGAATAACAATAACAAACACAACATCATGCGATTTACTTTTTTAATTTCTACCACTGGCAAGAAAACAAGATTTCTGATTACTTTTTATGGCAGTCTACCTATCTAAACAAATAATATATTAACTTATTCCACCCGTGCTGTTTGCTTTCATTCGCCATCTTCCCAGCATAGCTTTTCAAAATGTCGTTTTCTTTTCAGCGAAGCTGATAACAGCAAGCAGTTTTTGTTGTTGTCTCAGCTTTTCTCAGAGATAAGATACTGTGCACGGCGGCGCTGAGGGACTTCAAGAACAGCTGCTCTCACACATGCACTGACAGAAGCACGCACGGAGACACTGTCGGTCCACACTCACATTTTGCCGAATGCCAAAACGTCGAGTCCCGCCTTCTATCATGAGAGCGAGACGCCAACATTGACTTGGATTAGCGTGGTTATCAGTAAACATTTATGCTCCTTTGTTTGCACCAGGATTGTGCCGGCCCATGGCGCGTGAAGTGGGGCTCAGAACAGCCTCTCTAGGTCTGCAACAGGGCCTCTTCCTCACTGACAAGGTGAAGACTGCTTTGTACATTGGCCGAGGACAGTTGTCGTGTGGTCAGACAACCACGCGTCATTGAAATTGAACGAGGGGTTAGATAAAGCTAAAGTCTACTCTTGGGGCAACTCCAAAAATCCGCTACATCCCTCTCGCTTTAAACGCAGTAAATATTGCTGCTTCACACCATTTTCATGGGGATATTGTAGATGTTGAGGGAATAAATAAAAATAAAAGTACAGCGTAACAGCGGTAAATTGAGGGCTAGAGTAAATGGAAATGCACTATACAGATTTCGAAGAACAGAAGATAGATATATACGGTAGTGTAGATAAGAACTGAGGGGATGAAAAGTTCAAGTGAAGGGTGAGTGGAATAAGATCTTCCAAAATGAGGGATTCAGTTATAGTTAATTTTAATTATTAGTCCTCATTTCGAAGTAACACTGTTGACATCTGGCTTCCCTGCTACTCTCATCTGTAGACGCGCACGCGGGCATGCATGCACCCGCCCCTTCCCGTGGGTCCAGCAAGCGAGGTACACTTCAACGACCTAGTCGAATCGTTAAGATGATCGTGCAGCAAGTCTCGCCGTGTTTAAGGCCAACAAACAAAAACGAATCGGCAGAAATAACCAGCAAAAACTCGGCAAAGAAGGGTATTAGAGGGTGCAGCGGCCGCCTGCTCAGCCACGCACACACGGAAGCACACGCGGAGGAGGTGAAGCAATGGGCGGGAACATACACGAGCTACGTGAGGGGTCTCAAAGAAAGCCCGAGGTGACAATCGTCGGCCTCTGGTCGCCGGAGGATGGCCGATCAACGTCGGGACCCCGAGGACCACCTTGACGGTGCCCTTTGATCCTCCCCAGGCGCATTCTTCGACGGTTGGAAGCGCTTTCGCGACAGCCTCCCATTGAGGAGGACGTCGGCAGTACCACAACAGAGGCCGCCGTGGGCGGGCACAGAGGGGCTGGAAGATGGATTGGTGGTGTGGATACATTGTGAGGCTCCCCTCCCCGTAATGTGTTTGCCTGCGCGCGTGCGCGTCTTGTTTGCGTGCGTACGTGGTCTTCTGTGGATTGCAAAGGGGAGCTTCTTTTGATTGTTGAAGTACCAGCAACATCAGCGTTTCGTCTCAGTTGTCAGGAAAGCCTGACCCCCTCTACCACTCTCCATACCTGGAGACGTGACGGCACCCACAGAAGTAGTATCTGTTTCCACAGCTAAAATGATTCATGCTTGTTAGGTTCAGCCTGACAGCCAGCAAGTGAGAGAGGGCGGGAAGGGGACACGGGGACACGATCACTGACCGGTCTAGCCAGTGTAAGAGGGGAGCAGGCGCTCATAGTAGCCTTCGGTGAGACTTCAAAGGGGTACAGCGTGAAAGAGCGGGCGGGGAAGACGACCGGTGAGACCTCCTCGCAGCTTTGATTGATGTTCGTGACTGACCAGTGCCTCGACTTGTCTTCTCATCTCTTCTCCGCGACTCTCGGGGTCAGTAATTTACAATGTACCCCCCTGCAAGCAGAGTCTTCAACAAATATTATGGTCATTAACTGGCGTAATTGAAGGCGGCGGACGCGGCGCCGTTCGCACAATTGCTCCACCAACAGACCCTCCAACAACGTCCCGCAGTGTGATTTCAAGATGTGACACGGGAGTGCGGCTGCTGTGGCAGGATTTAGAGAAAATTAATCGATGTTAAGCTCCCTCCCGGCCGTCACGTTCTGTCCCTGCCTTTTCACCTGTCCGTGAGGTCAGGTCTGGGTGCAAATTTATAGAACGATCCTAAACTTACATTATAGGGATGTCTTAAACGAACATAGACTAATCGGCCCAGGCCCCAAATCATCGATTAACGTCATATTATCAAAAGAGCCGTACGTTGTTGGAACAATATAGATACACAAACTTATCTGCCTATTTTAAGCAGAACCATGCAAATAAGCTTAGCCACCATTTTACTAAACAAAAAAATTCGCTTGGCAATATGCATGCAGAGAACGTATCTTACAATGGCGAATAAACGCGATTTTTCTCTTTAAACAATCCTTTAAATTAAAGATTTAGTGATCACTTTATTGTGAACTTGCATTTTGACGTTTTTGCCTATTATTATTAATGCATGTTTCGGGCCGGGGAAAATTTGACTTTCTGGTGTTGGGACGAAACGGATATACTGTAGCTGGGCCGATTTGACTAGCTAAATGGTCTTGGGGCGAAATGACCGGTGACCTTGTTCTCTGGCTGGTGTATGTCATGCGAGATTGCCAATGGTTATTACTTGCACTGACAATGGCTCTCACGCTTCAAGACCTGCTCATTCATAAATGTTTTCCGTGTAATAAATCAAAAGAATCAAGAGGATATATGTTAGAAAAATAAATTTTTTGCTCTTAAATTATTTGCTTTGCACAATGTGAAAAAAATTTTTTTCGTTGCTAGCTAAATTAACTTTATTATTATTATTTTTTTTTTTTTTTTTTTTGTAGAAAAGTCACGTGCCAAACAAACTACGAACAACCCTTCTGCCGTGAAAAGCCATGACACCCAGCAGTCCTCAAAGCAGTCACGTGACAAAAATCAGAAAAGCATTCATCATGCAACTTACATTATTACCCCATCCCGCAAAGTCCTTCCCCTTGCCCCACATGCACCACACATGCATACCGTTCCTCCGACTCCCCAAACAAGTCCTTATCATATAAGTGCCCTTGGCACGCTCTTTTTGCCAGCAGTCCAAGTACGCGACTGAAAGAACTTCGCGCAGAAATTTGTTCGCCTGAATTTCTGAGTCGGAGACAAGGCATTGAGGCAGTGGCATCAAGAGGTTAATGAACTAAGCGGGCATCACATTTCCAGACGGAAGCTTGCGTGCCATTTCCTCCAGAGTGTCGAGACGGGTCTACAGCGATACGAGAGATGACTAAAGAGACGACATCCTTCATTCTTCCCACCCCCGTATCCACCTCCCACCGCCAGAGGTAGATCCTTGAATTGTCCATGTTGGACACAGTGCCAGGAATGAGGCCTGGCGCCGAGGACACGATGATCAGCCAAGACACGTGCGGCGTGCAGCCAGCAGTCACGCACAAGCGTGCGCCAGCGACACCAGCAGCCCCCGCATTCCCGCCGTGCGTCAAGGTCTGTTGACGTCTCATGGCGCTCGTGCCACATGGCTCGTCATTGCCACTGCCTTTCCGCGTTCTGCGGATGCCGTCAGTCTTGCTGGCGATAACTGTGGGACAAATCGCACGTTACCTTCAGGCTTCCGCGCGTTCCCTTCAGGCTTTCAGCGATGAAGAGACGGAAGAAAAAGAAAATCGTAAAAATGAAAAGCAGTTTAAAAAAACAACAACACACATACATAACCGTTAAGAACACCCAGATCGGTTGGGAGAACACTTGTTAACATATTCTCCCTTTTGAAGCGCTTTTTCTGTGAATTCTGTTCCAGCTGAAGAACTTAACCCAGATGCACTGTAACTGATAACTTTAAGTACTCGGTGAAGAGATCGCTGAGGAATCTTTCAGTTTACCTCTTTCAACAGGTATCGGATGGGCTCTCTGTAGATAAAACAGATCAAATCTTGTGAAAATAAAAAATACTGTTTGATCAAACAAAAGCGAACAAGGAATTTTTCGAGGTCTTAAAAATAAATTGGGAAATATGATGGTGGAGAATAGCTTAGTAAATTCTGTTTTTGCTGATTTTATATAACCAAACTAGTTGACGAAAACTTTGGGAATTCCCGCCATGCCAGTGGGTTAGCCAAATTCACCCTCTCAGTAGCTCATGAATTTTAACATAGCTCGTCTCTAGGAGTAATGTTACTTACTGGTTCCCTAACCAAATGAGAACGAGAGAACGCTCGAGATTGCTGTAAAATATGTTAAATAGGTTGGCTTAGAACACTTAGTGTTAAGTACCCCCTAAATCTAAGCTGACTGAAAGCAGGGTTTTGTAAGCGTGTCAAGCTTCCGAAGTTGCCACCCTCACTGAGACAGACCAGGGGACCTTCTTGAAGATGAGCACACCAGATTATAATTTCTCTCTAAAATACTGAACCGGAACTTCAAAAAGCGAGACTTTATCTTTATCTTTTTACCTTTAAAAGATGACAAAAGGAAAGGGAGGGAAATTAAGCTTCATAGACAGACATTGACGACATTGCGGCACGATTTTCGTTGGCTTTGGGAGACCAGCGTGTGTCGACGCCGTCAGAAGGCAGGTTACAGGCCCTGTCCTGGAACACCAGATGCACGAGTCGTGGGTGGCGCGCCGGTGCACGACGTCCGACACACCTCCACTGCAGTGGGAGAACGGGGGTGGACGACGTCGTAGGGCCTCCGGCGTCGCGTGCTGCAGCTTTGTTTCTCCACGGCCTTGGAGAGCGAGCCACGCGTGGACCTCGTGCGTCATGCTATACTGAGTAGACACTACTTACCATGCTCCGCTGTCTGTCGCAGTGTGGGGCCTGACGGGAGTGAGGGAGGCGAATTCACTCGCCGCACGCTTTGAATGAAATGAATAAAGCAATCACTTTTTGGTTGTTGTTGCTTTTATTTTTGTCTTTGAGGAGAGGACCTCCATTCCACGGTCAACATTAGCTGCGAAGGCCAAACAATGGTGTCGTCGCGAGTCAAGCCAGCAGATCTGACATTAAGACAAGGACAGCGCGAGCCTGCATACAACACTACGACAAACGACGGCCAGAGCGGGAGACAACGTTCCTAGGACTTAGAAACGAATGACGAATTCGTCTATGGAATATCGTTCGTGCCTTCCCGCTCACGGTTAGGAAAGGTGTCCTGCTTTCCTCTGTTTGCGTGATGCTGTGCTCCTGATTCCCTGTTTGGATGATGGAGTGCGAACACATCACGACTTGTGCAAAGTGTTGTGAGAGATACGTTTATCTGCTAAGCGCTAAAACACTGCATTATACCATGAAATGAAAAACGCAGTTGTAAAAACCAATTATCAGATTAAAACTGAACACGACGACATAAATATGTTATTGAGAGAAGAGAGTATTTTGAGTGAGTGTAGCTAAAAGGTCTTTGGATAAACCTGAAAATAGTGTTCTCACTATTATGTACATTGTGCAACATTCACCTACTAACGCAACCAAAATGTGTTCTTCCTAGTTCTCGCGAAAAAAGGGTTAGGGTATCATTGAGATAATTAGGACACGCAACTATTAATAAACTCGTCAACGATCATAATCACGTCTAGCAAACTCATTCTTATCTAAAAACCAAATAACCAAAACTCTGCAGCGAAATAATCATGCCAATTGGTCCAGCGCAGTCTTTTAATTTCACAGTCTTATCTAGTCAATTCAACTACATCTAATCCTCATTATTCATTTTGTCCTCAACACGTCTCGTCAAGTTGTGATGTATGCACTGCTATCAGAAAAGCCTTCTCCTGTATCCTCGCTCGCCTACACGATATCTAACATCTGTCGGTCACACGGTCATACTCTATATATACATATAGTTTTATCAAAGACCAGCAACTCTTCCTGCCAGCACCGGCCTAACCCCACCCCCACCCCACACCCTTCGATCTGCTGTACACCCGAGGCGTGCTGGTAGCAAGTTCTGGCTCAGGTCGCGCGACGGACATTCAAGAAGAGGCAAGCCACCAGCGGGACAGCCGTCTTGAATTGTGCTGGCTGACTGCGGCTCCTCGTCGCACCTCGTAAATCATACAGTGGAGTTCAAATCTTATCTGCGGACTGTCGCCACCAGCAATTGTCCGCGGGACCACCTACCGCTTCTCAGCGTCGCCAGGCAAAGACGGCGAGAGGTGAGAGAGGGAGAAGAGCGCGCGACTAGTGTCCGCCAGGCGGCGAACCCGCTATTCTGGCCCCGCGGAGGCCGGCGAGACTTGGGCAGAGCGCTACAGAGCCCGGGTGTGTGGAGGACAGGACGGACGTCAGGGAACTCGCAGTCTGTGTTTACACCAGAACGCCAGATAAGCACCCTGCTGGCGATAACCCGCCGACAAGTGATTCACGCGATCAAGAAGGCGCAAGGCTAATCATCATTTCCAATGATTCAACACAACTTGAGGCATTTCAAATTATCGCTCGGATCTCGTCAGACAGATAATGACGACGCGAGTCCACTTGATCCGTAATAAAGCATGTTGCTTTCGGCACGTGATTTATAATAAATCATATAAGATTGAATACTTGGTCTATAATAACCTGTATTACCTTACTTTCGTGATCTTGAATACATAAACTTGAACACGTGATCCACAATAAATTCTGATGGTATGAACGCATAACAATGTTACAATCGATTGTTGGTTTATAGTAAAGCATATTAGTATGAGCACGTGTTCGGTAATAAAACATTATTATGGACAGATTATATAAGTGTATATATATATTCTCTGGTACGATGAAGTTCTGTGCGCTATAAGCTCTCAATTAATAAGGCTAACAACAGCAACAAGAACCTTGCGTCGAGACCAGTTGAACTAGAAGTAGTATTTTTACAGATCTTCGCAAACAAACCAAGCTTGCTAATTCCCTTTAAATAAATAGTGCTTCGTGTCCCATGGTCAGCAGTTATCGTGGGTGAGGCAAGTCATCTGCATGAACACGAAAGTGAAGGGATTAGAGGCTCACAAATTTCCACTTTTCAAGTGCGTTTCTATGCAAATGTGATGCAGTCTGCACCTTTATGCAGCTTTACGGCCGGAGCCAGGTGTGTACAAGAAGCAAAGACGCACGACCCCAAATCGCCACTTCGGGAGTTTCAGACAAACTCCACCTCGTCCCCAACACGCGCGACTGACCAGTCGCCACTACAGTCCGCGCTGATTGGAAAAATTAAAAGACTGATACGACCACCTCAGCAACAGGCCGCCAAGCTTTGCATCACCTTGACTATTTACAGCCTACAAGTAGGTCATGGCGGACGACCGAGTCTTAGTATCTTCCCCACCTTCGGGTCCTCTCCCCAGCCCCCACCCTCTTCCCCCGCACACTTACACATCCACTGGATCAAGAGCGTGGACGCAGGGCACAATCATAAATTGTTCCATAAACGCCGTTGTAACGGGAGCCGTGCCCCCAACCCTAAACACCTCGAAGGGAGGTCCTTCTTTGATGTCGGAGAGAGGAGGTTGGACATCAGTTAAGTTACTGCCATAGCTGTGCACAGAAAAGCTTGGGGCCTTAGTAAATTAAATGATTGAATGAGCGCCACAGGTCCCGTGCGGAAGATGTATCTGGGCACTAATGGATACCTTGTCTTCCGTGGCTTAGGGCAGAAGGAGCTCAGAATAGAAAAGAAGTATCCAAAACACACTCTTTGGAAACGGGTTGACACGATTCTCGTGTCTGACCCTTCGAGCAAGCTGTTTCGCTTAAATGAGCGTGAATATCAAATAAACGTATTCGAACTCAAGCATTCTGTCAAATTCACACAAGTCCCAGCCACTTGCTGAAAATTCTACGCCGTTCTGTTAATTCTGATGATGACACCGCACTAAGATGAGGAGAAATAAGATATGTGTGTACAACTGTACGTAGTGTGTTATTTTCAAATGATCTTCACAATACCTATTTACGAACGATGGCGATGAAGTATCGCTGTTATCTTGTCCCACGGTCCCAATAAAACTGGTGCCATAAAGACTCCATATAAGTCTATACAACGTTTTACGAAAAGAACAATGTGACAGTGCGTTTTAAATCTGTAACATAGGCAGTTTTCGGTAGCAGACGACACGAACGGCCAAAGAGATTCAGATGTGTGGTCATGAAATGGATAACACTAGTGCGCATACACAGAAAGTACAAAAAAAATCCAACAACAAACCCCTCAAAAAAAGAATAAAAAGAAATGAAACAGAAGGGGAAGACAAAAAGAAAAGAAAGAAAAAGAAAGGAAGAATAAAGAAGCTGCGCGCTTCAGTGTTCCCAAATCTTGCAGGATAATAGCATCAACGTGGTGGGCAAGGGACGTGAAGCCTCTGCTAAGCCTCTCCACAGCACCACTGCGCCACACAGTGCCGCTCATTGTCGTTAGCAAGCCTTTCTTTTCTGTCGTACATCCCACACACACGTGTAACCCGCGCACCCTAGGCGCGAGGGAGGTCGCAACATCGGCTGTCAGGTCCTTGCAGTCGTCATCAACAACCGCCGCCCAACGTACTAGAGCAACGAGGGCGCGGGGAGCGGGGAGGTGTAGAGAAAGACAAGCACAGGACAAGGGCACAAAGGTCAGTTGGCATGCTGAGGAGCGAAGTGCTCAGCATAAAGTATAGCGTGTTGTCAAGAAAAATAAAATGAAAAAAAAAAAAGACTCCTAATAATAATTTTTAAAAAGTTCTCGTTTCTTCATATAGTGATCCCGTCGGTAAAAGCAGCTTTGGTCTTACTCTTCCCTGTATTAGACTAATCCTGTTCGATCGGTAACCTAAGCAACTCGGAGAAGAAACACGCGAAGGACGAGTTCAGGGTAAGAGAAAGGTGCAACTGAGACAGGGTACAAAAGAAAGCGCGTTGTGGATATATATCTCAACTTATGGCCATGGTGTCTCTCACGCTTCCTGTGAATACACACATTTTCAATGGGGTCGGGCAGAGGACGTCGACCCCACTAACCCATCGAGTGTCCGTCGCCTCAAGGCAACGCTGAGCGCTTCGTGTCCTCCGGAGGACGAGAAGAAGAAGAAAAAAAGTAAATATAATAAAACAGGAGGAGCTATAGAATGAGGAGTGAAAGAATGATGAGACGCAAATGTTTTTATGGGGTGTGGTGTATTTTTTTCCTTACTAAAAACAGTTCTACGTTTTCTTGGCAGACAGAACACTGGTGCAGATAAGGCAAAGCAAGTCGTTACCTGCGAGATAAAAGCATGGATATAAATAAAAAAATATGAAGCTCCACTGGTTGAGAGAAGCCAAAGTGTTGCAAAGTGAATTTTCACACTCGGTCTGAAAACTACTTTCTAATTCCGTTCGAGTAGACAGACACCCCTTCCCTCTCTGGCACGATAACAGCACCTCTAGACCCGAGAAAAGATTATGCTCAAAAATAGTCAAAGATGTGTTGCTAATACATCTCCCCCCTTTCATCTCTCTATATGCACAGCTATACACGTGCAAACGTACACAAACGTGTATTCATACAGGCGTGCGTTTGTACGTGCACACGCTTGCACACACACACACATGCGCTCATGCACACACTCACACATACAGGCACCCACACGCACACTATGCACTAAACTCATGCTGGGTCAAATGAGAACGCGACTTGTCCTTACAAGCCCAAATCTGCTTGCCGTTCCCAACAGCGAGGTAATCCCCCATTAAAACAGTTTACTCCACGCAGCGCATTGGCATAAACAGCGGAGGCACCCTGTCGCCACGATTTTTAGATCACCTCTATACGACCAAGCAGCTCGGCATGGACGGACCGCCAGGCTCTTTCACTGCCTCTGCATGCCGAGCACCCATCGATCCTTCCGCGACACAAAGACCTGCCTATAGTCAGTCCCTAGCCGGCCTCGAGATAAGCGACCTGGACAAAAATGGAGAAGACAGAATATAGGACGGCGCGCGCACACACACACATATATACACACACGTACAATTATATGTCTGTGTATATGAGTCGACGCGGAAAGTTCATGAATGGGGAGTGCAGACATGAATGAGACGACTGAGAGGGTCAAGGTTCTTCAACACTGGGGCAAGGGGGTGGTGTGAGGGAGGAAAGGGGTAGCAAGGGGAAAAACAGAAGGGGTTAAAAAACACAAGAGGTTAAAAAAATACAAGCAACAAAAGCAAGAGAAACTTTTAAAAAATACTTATATTCCCTCTGGTAAAAAAAAACCCAAAACGCTCGGCAACAAAGACCACAGATAAACATTTAGGTGACAAGGCCAATCTGTTAGGCACTTGGTGGTGACGCGGTGGGTGTGTGGAGTAAAACAACCCCCCAAAAAATTGGACGGGGGAGGGGTGTATATACAACAAAATACGTATACTCTGCATGGCAAGCAGTTTTATGGGGTGACTGTCGATGGGGTAGAGTGACGATATGAAAACAAGGTGCTCTTTGAGTTACATGTTAGTCATGCAATCGTAATGACGATAATGTGCCATTCAGAGGTAAGCATACGAGAGTGCTTCACTCTTGGGCTCGTCTGTGTGTATGTGTGTGTGTTTTCAGTGATGTCCCGAAAGGACACGTTGCTGAGGAGAAATGTAACCCATCAATACACGATTTGCGTTGTCTCGATGACAAGTGCCTTACTATTGTGCCTCCTCCTATGTGATGGGGGAAGGAATTCTTGGAGAGCGGGCAAAATGGTCTGGCGGAGGTGTGGATGCCTATGTAACTACCATTCTTCCACACTCAAAGAAAATCGACAGGGAAAGACCAGATGGGAAGGCCTGGGATGAATGATCCTTAGTGCCAACTCAGCTACAGGAGAGTTACTTGCGATCACGTGCTTCGCGTGGCTATACACTCTTCAAGCCCACTTAACCGTGACTCACAAGACGACTGCCGATCTTCTGATCCTTGACTACAAAATAATAATTAAAAAAAAAGCCTGTGAATCAAATCTGGTCAATTCTAAACACAATGTTGCACATAAACATGCTAGCAATGGCAAGGCTACTAACCGCCGAAGAAAGGCAGTCATTGATGCTTCACTCTATAATTAACCGATCACTTAGAAAGATAATTCTGCAAAACCTGCAGTAAAAGAGACAAAGAACTCGATGTGTCATAGGAATAGCTGAAGACCTCACCGTAAGGCCAGACAAGGACGGGAGAGCCATCCGCTCAAGTCTGAGCATGTACGTGAACTCTGCCTGCCCTTGGTGTCGACATGACTGTGTATCATGCACTATTCTCTTGTCCCCCCGGGAAGATTTTCCAATGGTGGGGGTTTCAAGAGCCGGCATTAAGTACACACGTTTACTCCTGCATGGCAGATGTGTACAGTCTCGATTGAAAGCATAAAACTAGTTTTTGTAACTAAAAGAAAAAAAATTGTTAAAACTAATAGGCCACTAATCTTTATCTTAGCCAAAACATGTCTTGGTTGCTCAGTTGAAATAAAGAGAAAGGACGAATAAAAAAGTGTTTCGAAATGCAGTTCACGCAGATGACAAGACAGTGCACGCACTTTGATAAACACCTGCCAGGAAAAAGAAATGGCCGTGGAAAGACTTAATCAGCCGTAACTCCCGACTGACAAGCAGCGCCTGCACAGACCACGGGATCTGAGGAGGTGGCATATCCGTGAGCTGCCTTTATAAAGCGGGAGGAGAGGGGTGTGTGTTGGTTCTACGACAGCGCAGGTTAAACTCTGGCTAGACGTCTGTTGGTAGAACTAGTTCGCTTTGAGAGTTTAAAAGGTCGGACTTGTTTCTTGGCTCTACTACTTCCGCTTTAGTGCTTAGTGTCATCTCTGAGCTGGTAATGGCCAGATTGGAGGAGGGGGCCGAGGTAGACCCTATGCCTCTTTTGTCACCTGTGTATTGCTAGTGTATCTTGTTGATATTTGCTTTATGGTCACTCTTTCGAACGCTGCTCTTGAGCTGTTGAATTGTTTGGACGGCGGCGCCTCACGCGGCACTGAGAAAGATTTGACCTTACATATCATTGTGATCTGACCGTTTATAATGACTGGTCAGTGGGTTTGGTAAGAAAGGGGTTCAGCCTCGAGACGATTTCGCACTCTGAGGGAAGAATGGGATGATGGAAGGGGGAGGCAACCGGAATACCTGGAGAAATTCCCGAAGGTCAGCCAAGCGAACAACAGTCACATACAGAGAGTGTCCCAAGCTGAGACCTGAACCCAGTATTTTTAGTTCTCACTGTGGTGGTGGAATACGAACGTTTTACCACTTACATTGCCACTTTAAACTGGTGCGTCCGTGTTCTTTGAGCAGGCATCCCTCCTCTCCAATCCCCCATCGTGCTTAAAAAAAAAAAAAAAAAATCCTCACCCTCGTAATGGCACAGGTGAGCGGATAGCCTAAAGATTGAGCATGCACATTCCACTTGTGACGCTCAGGTGCAATCACTAGGATACAGATGGCTGCACGAAAAATGTGGGTGGAGTTGACTCCTCGGGGAAAGGGAAGGGGGTTAGGACGATATGAAAGTCTGGTACTCGGAAAGGGTTTTGCGACTGAAGATAATTGTATCTAACCACAGGTCAACGTGTACATAAATCACTGATAAACCTGCAAAAACCTTGTGACAGGCTACCACTGGCAAGTAAGTTCACTGCTTTTCCTTCAGAACCTCTCGCAACACTTGCCCGAGTCAGTGAACCCAGCACAAACCCAGTACAGCCTAACTCACGATGAGTAGGAAAAAAACTGCCTGCATCCAGAATGTTAATGATGAGTCTCCTATCTTTTCTTTTAGCAGAGAGGTATATCAAGTTTCTTCTGGTGTTTCCACTAAAATGTGCGTTTAAAAAAAAACCTCCGTAGATTTCTGTAACAGAATATAACAGAAACACTTTTTTGTACACCTATAACTTACGTTTATTTAAAAAACATCGATATGTCACAAGAATGAAGAGGAATATCACTAGTTCATGTTTTCACCTTCATCACCTTGATGAAATTACGTTCTCAAAACTTTTAATGAATCTACCTTTGAAAAGAAGCCAGAACAGAATTATGAACAGTGTTACTGAGCCAACAGAAACAAATATACCTTCAGCAGAAGGACTCTGATTGCCGGACAAGGGACCATCTCGGTCTGACAGTATAGGGACCCTTCTTAACACAATCATTTACCAAGAAGGTACATGTTTCAGCCCCTAAGTATTATGCTAACGATAAAGTAAAAAGAAAAGATAGGTCACGAAGAATGCAACAACAAAACGTCAGGCACTAAGCATCGTAGTATCAACCTAGTTCTAGATTCGCATCCCCAAACCGAATGAGAAAAGGGCACTAATAAGATATTTTAGTAAACATACAGTAGTCTTATTAAACTAATGTTTTATGTTTTTACTTTTGTTTGTAGGTAGGGAGCAAGGAGGCGAGCGTGTTGTGTAGCACGGGCTACAGAAGAGCTCATCACAATTCAGAATTTATAAGCCGGGACGCGTTTTTATCCTGTATTTGACGGACTCAGTGAACTGAACAAAATCTTTCCCACAGATTGCCTAACAGCACCAACCACAACTACGAGCACACCGCTGACCCCGACAACGATTAAATATGGAGAGGCTAATTGTAGATAAATCCGCAACATAATTTGGTAAAACTCCGCCATGCCGTCGCATTCCTACGAGATAAAAGCTGACATAAATATATCAGCAAGCACGCATAAAAGACGGACATTTTCACCCCGTCTTTTAATTTACGTTCAGAGCGTTTACGTAAACGAGGCTAGATCCTGATAATTAGAACGGAATTTTAGGTCAACAATATAAAGATAGCTTCTTCCGGAGCCTTGACGGCGCCCATCGTTGCCGGTATCGCCTTGAACATGGGCAATGTCATCATTGATGAACAAGGGCGGCAAGTATAGTTCGAGATGGAGGGTTATCAGCCGTCATCTGGCTTCAGACCTCGTCGCTGCCAAAGATAAGGCTCAAGGGAGCCAAATGTTGACCACATGGACGAATGGAAGAATAAATTATGGATGTACAAGAGAACTCAAACTAGAAAGTTCCCAAAACAACCGTCTGGCGCGTTCGTGAGGAAACGCAGAACAGTCGAGAGGAACTGAATGAGGACCCCGAAGCCAGCACAGGAACCAGCTCTCAGCAAACAAATACCGAAGATTCGAGACTAAAGTCCGTGCGGATACATTCCCTTTGCCTCGCGTGTGCTTCACTTCCGCAAGTCTGATTTCAGATACATACATAACCATTTCAAACACACGCATACGCTCACTGTACAAAATGATGGAAGCCTAAAATGAAAAATTTGCCAATTTTTGGCCTCTGATCCTGTTGAGGACACGTGTAGTGTCTGTGTGTGTGTCGCGAGCTAGAACTGACAGAAACGAAGTGTATGTGTAATTTCTAGCACAAACACTTGATGCAGACCTACCTGTTTGCACTCCCGTCTCCTCCAATACCTCACGCACTGCAGTTGACTCTGAAAACAAACGAAATAGAAGGAATCAGTCAAAGAATGAAACAATAAATGAATGACCTGTCTGGAAAAGACATCAAACAAAAGTGAAAATCAAGAACATGCATGACGTTGGGTAGGGGGTGGTGAATCAGTGTCTATATCTGTAATCTTATCTAATAGTCCGTACATTTTGCAACACTTCTCCCTTCCCAATTCTTCAGCGATCACGTGACCTTGGCATCTCGACGCTGTCGCTACCGTTTCTTTGCCCAGCCACCGACAAGATGCTGAGAAGCATGCAGGTGTCTGAGCTTAATAGGCAGCCACTAATCAAGCCGACAGTGTTCTCAGAAAGTAAGCCACCCAATTTTGGTGTGGCTGCATCAGCTTTCTCAACACTGCAAGCTGGGGGGTTTTGCCTGTACCACCCCACATCTACCCCGACTAACATCAAAGCGGATAGCAACGACTGCTTAATTGTTGTCCCGTGCCTACATCGTCGGGACAAAGAGAAAAACATTGATAAAAGCTGTCTCCTACCTGTGGAAAGCCCATTGTTCTTTAGACTCACGACTTTCGTCTTATTTGGACACGATAGCGGGTAGGATAAGAACTCGCATGCTTAAGTAGCCAGTTCTCTTAGTCTCTTTGACCAGTCCACTGCCTTTAGACTATTATCAGTCTTGAGATACACTGTTTGATTTTTCTGCGTACTGTTTCATCTCACCTTGATCTCCCTCTGAACCTTTTAGTTTACGCCATGGAGTAACTCATTGTTTCAAACAATATGACTGCTTCTCAAGAACATCAAGCCGACACGAAACTCTGTTACCCTTGACTTCAGCGTCAAAACCAACCAGAAAAATTATCAAGATTTTGCGTGGCACTCTTTATGGTCAATCACCACATATTTTTTTTTAATTTGGCGTTGAGTCTCTGAAATGTCTACTGTTTTCTAAATTCTTTATTTCAGATTTTATTTCAATAAAATTGAGGTACTTAACAGCTGAATCCTTCCCAGGTCATATTCTTCAGTTGCAAAAACAAAATCTTTCTGTCACCTACCTTCCGAAATATTTTCTATTGATGTCGTTAAGAAACAACAACAACAACAACAACAGAAGATCTGGGCAATAAAAAATGATCAACTTTATACCTAGAGCATAAAACTTTCACGGCATTCTCATCTCGTCATACCTTAAATTCCCTGCTAGCCACTTCATCAGGCTCGGTGACAAAAACAAGCATACGAAGTTTATTCAGTGACTTTACCGGATATGCTTTGCGGACAATGAACTGCTTGGACATTTTTAAGCGTATGAAAAAAAAATGTAGGACAGAGCAGAAAATTGAAATGTGGCCAGATGTAAAGCACGAACGAAAGTATTTCCAATGTGGACACACATTAATGACAGCACTGACCTTGCGGATTATGTAATAAAATGAGGTTAGAAAAGACTTTGTCATGAGTTATTTAAATAGTGTATGCAAAACCCAGACTCCTAACAGACCGACGTTTTAGAGACTGGAAGTTGCCTGGTCACCAAGCGATTATTCCAAGGTATTCTTCCTCATGAAAAGCAAAGCTTCAGTTATCATATAGCTTAGATTTGTTCTACATAACCCTATCGAATGGCACGCACGGACGCACACATATGACTGAATTTTCCATTCGAACACGACTGTTAAACGATGCATTACTGTGCTTCTACAACACCTTTTATTGCGGCCCTATGCTCCTCGAGGAGTAACAAGAAATAAACTAAACATCTTTGCAAATGTTTCTGTACCAGGTCATTAAGTAGTAAATTTAGTTCCAATGCTTGCAGTAGCCGCAGCAATTCCATTCATCCAGCAGGACAGCGATAAGGCATGAACAAGGAGTAAACGCTCTCGCCAAGGATCAGCGCTGGTCCACAAAGCGTGAGAGGTGCTCAGGCAGGAATGCGAGTCTCCTCTCGGCTTCCAGCAAGTCGCTATACCGGATTTATCTTCATCAATTTGTACTTACGATACTGGGGCTAGAGCTGGTGTTGATCTAGTAAGAATGACGTTTTGCAGCCTAAACATTTTGTACACATTTTCCGTCGTGAACAAAGATGTTCTCTCAACTGTCTTAGCGAGAATGGGAGCTTAATAATGTCGCGTAATATGTAACGTGTGTGTAGAAAGCTCACTGCTTTGTGGAATATGCTTCTAATATTTCTTGCTTCTTGATTAAATGACTAGCACCCGACATTCCTCTTTTATTGTGATGTCCTGATGAGCTGTTTGTGTTTCTCCAATGAAACAATTGTATGGTTTTCTTTGCTTTCGCAGGTTGTGCAGCAAAAACATTCATAAATCTGGAAACTGGCAGCTCGTTGAAAGGCCACGAGTTTGCCTTCACATCAATCAGCACACTATTCAATATGACCTGACGCGCCCACAGTCAACACCATCAGACACGTGCAACCACCACCATCTTTCCGTTCCTCCCTCTTCCCCTCTCCTCACCATAACGCGAACACGTGAGTAGGCACAACACTCTCTCACACGAAGCATACGGACGGGCGCTCTCCTTTGACGCAGCATAGGCGCACGAACACACAAACAAAAGTCGCTCATTGTAATACCTTAATATGGTGCTAAAACAAAAAGTCACGTTTACAAAGCTTTCTTAAATCTCAAGATTACAAAGAAAGAGATCACCCTTGTGATGTCACGTTTGTACACAGATACGTCTAATGAACATATGATCCCAGTTCTCCCATTGACAGAAGCCTTCACAACCTAAACAAAATCGTGAAGTCTGTTGGGCTCACCTTTAAGTGAACGGTCGTGTTTGTAGGCGGGTATCTCGAGAGCAGACAGGGGTGGTATGAGACTGCAGGGGGGAAGGGGGGAATATTCATCTAGGTTTGGGAAAACTATCTTGCACTGAGCTTTACCCAGTCATTAAAAAAAAGGCACACCATTAGACCTTTAATGTTATTTAGCCATAGATGTACAGTATGCTGATCAAAGAACGAGCTCATACAAAAAACACGTTAAATGCAGGGCAGTTCATGGTGCTAAGTCCTATATACCTTGCAACCCCAATGACACACACGTGGACGAAATAGTACATTGCATAATAGTTTGGAATAGTCGAAAATAATGATACTGTTCTAAAACTGTTGGCTCAGCTCTCTCTCGCTCTAAACAAAAAACAAATCATAAAAGAAAGGACAAAAAACACCATTTGTTCTTCTTTTCGTACTGTCATGTGTACTGCTGATCAGATCTTCGGGACGTATTACATGTTACTGAGCGACAGCAAGACAGACAAGACGATAGCCCGTTGGAAATATCAAACAGGCAAGAATGCGGCAGATTGAACAAAAAGACAAACGTATATCCCACGTGAAAGATTTAAACCACATAGTATTTTCATTTATATAGACCTCAGAAAAATTCCAGAAAATTCTAAAAAAAAATTGTCAGTTATGAACTATTTAAAATTTAACAAGTGCAGACACACATGATGTGCAACTTGCTGCATAAAATTATTTAAGCCTTTGTTCGTTTTTGTTTCATTCTTACGAAACATTTGTCAGGAACATATTAAAAAGTTGGCAACTTTTCACGCCTGCCAAGTGCTGCAATGAAGGCGCCCGAAAAAAACGTTTATTTATGAACACTTGAGAACGGGTGCACAAATGAGCTAGCTTGAGGAGAAAAAAGGGGAGTCTGAGTTAGGCATGGATATTAGCTGACTTCCCAAAACTGCTTACATCCTGGCGATGGATGACAAGATAAAGAGTTGGATTGCAATAGTGTTTTCTTTTATGGTACTTAAAATGCATCTTTAGTAAAGCTCATTTTTGTTCCCAATAAAACCAAGGTAACAATAATATATGTAATCTTTGGCCATGAGGACTGTTAAGAATCAAAGAAATGTATTTAGTGAAAAGAAGTTCATTTTAAAGAAAGGAAAAAAATAAAGCAATAAAGGAGAAAAATTTTAATTTACTTAGAAAAAGTACAAAATCTTAGGCAAGGAACTGCTAGAAGGGAGGAGGAGGGGGTTGACTTTTTATGCAGAGTCAGCAACTATGGCTACATACCGGTAAGGCAGCCAGCCCTGTAAACAGATGCCACATGCCACAGAGAAAGAATAGCTTGCCCAATATGAGATCTGAACCAAGGTCAGCCAACCCTCACTATTTTGGCGCAGCTAGACCGCCCTTGTATGCTGAGAAAAGGTAGGGCAAGAACTAACAAAACACCTAATAAAAGATGTTAGGCTTGCAAACTCACCAATGTCTTCTCCTAAATCAGCTAGTCCACCAGGAAATTTCCACAGTGTTCGCTGTAAAAGCAGGAATGAGTTAGAAGGTATCATGCATTTTCCTCTGAGAATTAATATTCATACAACAATAGTATTTTAAAAATATTTTCTTAGCAATTTTATAGTAAGTGCTACTTGGACACAAATCTTAGTATGACATGATTAAACATCAAAGAATCAACACTAATCATAAAGACATACAAATTTTCTATTTAGAAGCAATAGTCCTTTGACATTTGGTTTTCTTGACTTTTAAATAAGTTAAATGCATGCTAGTAGCTTCAAGCAATGATGAGGACGGGCTAAAAACTGCATAAAACAAAGGCCCAGATGCTGACATTAATAACTTTGTTGTAGGATATCACTTGTCATTGTCAAAATTAAAATTGTCAAGATCTGCTGGTATGTTCACCAGAAGTGAAGATTTTTCTTTTAATGCAATGCACTAACAAAATGGAAAATAAACAGCAGCTAAAAAATGAGATAGGAATGTTGACCATAGCTTTATTTTTGCACATTCTTATTCATATTTTTGAGAATAAGACTGTCCACAAAAGAAACACCCCGCTCTCAAATCTAGTAAATGCTCAGGTCTAAAAGAAATGACAAGAACAGTCTATGCAATGTACATATACATACCTGTGCATGGACGTAGGAACAAATATACACACACCTGCCCTACCATCCCTACATCCTCCACCATACACACATACTTGCACTTAATCTAAAATAACACATTTAGCTTCTGAAATGATGAATGCATAGTGTGCTGAGAAACCGTTCATGCCCACTTTAGATACAGGGGAGGCAACACAGACCTTTAAGCAAAATGGTCCATGGCAAGAAGTTCTGTACCTCTGTTTAAACTTTGAAGACTTAACCTAAAGGCAAATTCTCCATGGCCCAAATACTAAAAATTATTACAGCATTTATCACAAAACAACACATGTGGTGACAGATCTGAGATGAATGAAAGACTACAAATGCCAAAAGCTAACTGCATACAAATGCAAGTTTCTGAGTGCTATTTTTCCACAAATAAGACATAAGCTACTAGATGGATCCTTTAAAACAGTGGTTCTCAAAGTATTTCAGACTAGTAAAGAACGGCGGACCACTAAGGCCTAAAATTACTTTGTACCATGAAACTGCCGCATTTGTTTCATTACAATTCAAAACTAAATGTACTTTTGTGACAGTAGTAATAAGTGAACATAAAATTACATGCTTCGCAAAGTTCTTTATTAATTAAAATTAATGCATTTTATGAGCGTAGTTTTTTTGATGAGATGTTAAGATGGTAAACATCACTTTGCTGATATATGATGACTGTCAGCCTTAGACCACCTGACCTATGTGACCCACAAGTAGTCCGCAGATCACACTTTGAGAACCAATGCCTAAAAAGAAATTGTTCCAGTTTCAAAATTTTTCAACAAATTTTGTAGCAGAGTAAATCTTGAAATCTTAAGTATTGATTTCATTTTAAAGTGATAAAGCCTCTTTAAAAGGGTGAAAAGACAACACTTTGCATTCCAGAGAAACATACCCTTCTATTTCTGTCTTGCACCACTAGCACTTGTCTAGTTTCCTCTCGCAGGACAACGCCTGTAGCAAGCCCCAGGTAGAAAGTTACTTTTAATCTGCATTCCACATTCATAAACTGCTTGTACATTTTACATGACAGGAATGTTTTGGTTTCTTTTCTTTCTTTTTTTTTTTTGAACTGGCAGGTTTTCAATGATATAGTTGGGAACATTAATACCAGTAAATTATCATTTAATTATATATTATTATTATATATATATTAAGAACTGATCTTCCTAAGATTTCTTAGAATGTTATTATGATTTTAATTATTCTACAGGAATTGTGTTGCCTAATAGCCATCTTAATGTTCAATGATAGCAAATTATAATTATAGGTATAGTTTTGAATAATACAAGCATATACACCTGACACTCCCACTTGGTGTGTGGCAAATTGTGGTGTGGCATCATCCTTTGAGCAATCTAGCCAGAGTTTTAGCACAGCTTTGGACCCCTCTGCATGGTGGAAAAGAAACCCACATTTCACAGCTGCAGGTATAAGATGACTGCAGTTGATAGGAACTATCAACCATGCTGCAATTCTTCCTTCATCCCTCCAAGATTGCAGTGATGCTAATAATGAGAGTAAAAGACGTGAACAAAATGTGGTGCTGACGACAGACAAAAACATCCGCATATACCTCATTTCTCAATTTTTTCACAAAAAGCAGGCTTGCTGTTATGCACCTTATTTGCATGAGTTAAAAGCAATCGCATTGACTGCAACTCTCAACGAAGTCAGAAATAAGAATTTAAGGAAATGCATGTGTTCTTCTCAACAATAAAATAATGAAAATAATAATCTAAAAGCATTTTTTTACAAACTAATGACAGCACTATTTTTTTTAACTTAGCAATTTTATTTCCTAGTTAACTCAGAGTATTGAATTTAAGATGTGGTGAAAGCCTATGTTGTTGTCTGCAAAAATATTAATTAAAAGCCTAAATTAAACCCGTGTTAAACATAATTTGTTCAACTGCCAAGCATAAATAAGAATTTCAAAAGAAAACTAGTAATTAAATGTGTTTTGGACCACAGCAAATATTATGATGGTAGTGAACTTTGAGGGAAAGTCATTCACAAGGTAAAAGTCTTCATTCTCTTCTCACCACTTTAAAAAACTGTTCCTTCAGATATCAACCACCATGTTTGTACACATCGTAATTTCTATGTTTTTAATGCCTTGTTTTGAATTAATGTAACATTTTATTCTGCTACTTAGTCCAAGGGCTAATGGTAAAAAAGCAAGACTTTTGCTTATTCTATTACCCTCATTGATCATTTGTCAAGCTGAATTGTGATATATACATTGCTGCTGGATGTACAAAGGGAGTTTTACAGTAACTGGGCCCAGTAACTTCAAACCAGTATCCTTCTGCTCCAAAGTTAAGCATGCTAAGTCAGCGGTGCTTACACCCCTTAGGCCATACGCCAAAGCTAAAAAATAAGCAAGATTTTTGCCACATACACATGTATATACAAGGTGAGGTTAAAATAATGTCAGCTGATATGTACACTGAGGCCAAAGTAATTTTATAAGCTTTTCTCCTAATTTGTGATCTGTCATTTATGCATTCTATCAGTCTCCTTCTTTCAATACTGGTGAATCATTTTTACCATTGTTCCCACATGCAATGTCTAAGGAAACATATGATTGTGCATAACACTATAATCTACAGTAAAATAAAAATAAAAAAGCATTATTGCAAAGAAATGAAAATATGTTAATAAAATTAGCTTTCTGGTATATAAAATCAACTCTCTCCAAGATGAAATACATTCTGGTTACATACCTCCCAAATGATTAAAGAATTCATCTACACCCACACTGGCAGGAACGAGTGACAGATCAACTGTTATGCCATTAAAGTGATCTACCTTTCCAGTCATTAATGATGCAAGTGTCTGTACAGTCTTCTGCACAGAACTTGATGGTGCAAGTGACGAAACGGTTGAATTACTGCAGTATGTCACATGCACTTTTGAAAGAGGACCGTTACAAAGGTGAAATTTTAGCTTCTTCAAAAGTAGCATGCATATTTGCAATCTGTAACTTGGAATCATGCTGAACTTTGCATGAAGTGCTGAAAAATAAAAACAGTGGATACCACTTACTGGAGTCAAAGAAACATTTTGTTCAAAAATATGTTTACCTATACTTATAACAATTTTAAGTGGGTTTCTTCAAGTTTCTTTAAGATAAAAAGTTGTGTTATTCAAGTTCATTAAGTTGAAAAAAATTGACTGCCATTTAATTATAACTGCACACTGCTTTAAAAAACTACTTTTATCATACAACCGCTAAAAATTTTGTCTTTTTCAAATTACTGTATTTCAATATTAAAATCAAGAGTTTAAGGTAAGCTATAGTATTTTAATAGTAACTCTCAAGCAACCAGAAGCTACCTTATGTCAGGCATTTAGCAACCCCCGTGGGCACTGAGTCAGCTGTACTTCGGAATCCCAGCCAAACGACGATTAACAACAACCTTCCAGAGCACGAAAGAATCAACTAATAAAACACTATAAAAATCATAGATGCGCCTCGTTCACTCACAAAATAAATTAAATCCCTAAAGGTCGACGAATTTCTAGCATAGAATAACTAACTTAAAGTGCTTGGATTTATAAGCTGTTTGTTTTGATCCTCATCACCATTCTAACCGCTTACATCACTAACGTCCCCTACACAGTGCAAGGGAAGTAACCCTTTACTAAGAATTTAAAAAAAAAAGAAAAAAAAAAAAAAAGACAGACTTTAACATCGACGAGACATTCAAAACTAGTGCTTTCCTCTCTACGACTTAAAAAAATTAATTCAAACAGTTCAAATGCCTCTAGTATAGTGATTACGCGAATACGTATATGATATTCATAATTCAAGGATTCAAAAAGGTTATTTACGATGAACAACGAAGGTACTGTGACAGAGGTGCAACAATCCATATTGGAAGTTACAGCCTGTGTTGATGCATGTATACATGTACGCACATGGTGCACAAAGCCACAGTTACTATACTTGTCTGAGCTGGTTCGAGTTGGGGCAACTACACAGCCTACACTGGAACCTACCCTTATCCACATTGTCTACTTCTGACCCTAAAGGTTTCATTTCCAGATAGGAATAGATTCCTGTGTTATCCAAAAGTACTTTGTAAATGCAAATAGTCAAATACCTTATTTAGGCCATAAAACAAGAACATAAGGTTCCTCATTCATACTATTTACACTTTTCCCATATATAAAAACACAGTAAATGTGAAAAAAGTTGTTTATTTCAAAGCATTGATATGTATACTTTGGAATGATCAGAAAGATAAAAATATATACATCTTAAACTAGATGTTAAGGCATTTCCCATTCCCTCTCCCCACTTTTTTATAAGGTTGTTGGGTTTGCTTTTACTTGTGAGTGCAGTACCCTCTTGCTGATTGACCTTTGTCAACCCTCATGGAATCAGGTACCCATTCCCAACAGCTGGGTTTGCTAGGAAAGGGGTAGAGAGTTTGCTGTGCCACTAGGGTATCCAGCGAGCATGCTTTTTGATTCAGATGCCCATGCTCACCCCACTCAGCTATCCACTTCCCCATGCAAGAATGTACCTGTTTCCAATAGCATGTACCAGATATGAACCAAAAAAAAAAAAAAACCATGTCAAGACCAAAAATGCTATGCAAATCATGGAAGAGAACATTATATCCTAAATTTTTTATTACACTTTCAACTGATGGTATTGTGAAATGCTAAAAATATGGACAACAGTAAAAAGTGTTACAAGATCAAACTGGAACTCATACGATGTCTGTTTTAAAGGTATGAAAATTAAATTTAATAGATACATGTGATTATTTTATGTGATGGTCATGAACAGTAAGCATATATACAATGACAGAGCAGGTGTTATATTGTTTAGTGTCTTCTTCTCTCTCTTAATACAATTTTCCTCAAGAGCAGAAGATTTTCTGAATGAAAATCTATGGAATGCACATTATATACATTTTATATTCATTGAAAGCATGCTGTTAGTTTGCTTTTCGCACAAATCACTAAAACTGCTACTTTACTTTTTTCCCCCCATGGAAGAATAACCTTAATCTGATCCCTTTAAATTAAGATACTACCTCAAAGCGGGCCACATATCTTTTTAAAAAAAATCCATATTAACATTTTACTGATTGCAAAAGTCCTTGGACAAACACTCGAAACCAACAACTTCCTTGTCACGTTTCACATTTTTATGGTAGTTCATTATTTTTTTTTATTCCTCAGATCACTTACTTCATCTCATGGGTATTTATTTTTTGAAATAGTGTAAAATAAAAGCTTTCTAAAACTTATCTATGTGGACCTTTGTATCAAAACTACTCTGAAGCTTCCAAATAAGGTTTTAAATGATTCCTTTTTAAGGACTTCTTTTTACAAAGACAAATGATGCTTGTAACTTGCAGTACAGCTGTTCCAAAGAGTAAATTACTGTGAATAAATCTTGCTCAAAGATTCAGGCATAGGAATGTACATATTTCTTGTCAGAGAATCGGAGTTCCATGGCCATTTCATCCTCCATTTCTGTTGTGCGTGCAGATAACACAAGCATGACGACAATCTGTGACAAACAGCAATGGTCATTATTAATTCAATTTTTTTAACGCACTTACTGATTATAATTAGCACATTACTTGAACATCTTCAAGTACAGCACAAAACTGTTCTTTAGGGTATAAATGCAATATCAACAGCTTCAAATTACAGGCACTGACAGACGCATGAAAATCAATGAATAGCTTGTGCAGTACATGTCATCAGAAAAAATAGGTCAGAAACTAAGAAAGGAAACCAAATAGCAGAAGTCTATTGACTTACATTCAGTGCTGTTCGGAACAGCCACCACAGCCAGATGAAAACGACAAATTCTCGTCTCTGTTAAAAATAGTGTCATGAAAATAAATTAGTTGAGCAAAGCAATCACTACTGAAGCGTGTTGGGATTACATAATTTTTAGGATTATACATTTTGAATATGTTTAT
Source organism: Pomacea canaliculata (assembly GCF_003073045.1). Taxonomy (NCBI): domain Eukaryota; kingdom Metazoa; phylum Mollusca; class Gastropoda; order Architaenioglossa; family Ampullariidae; genus Pomacea; species Pomacea canaliculata. The sequence continues at coordinate 31,219,990 of NC_037592.1, read as the reverse complement.
TACAATGTTGTATATGATTTTCACCAAAAGAGACCTACTTATTATTATTTTTACATTATGAAATAACAAGTGACAAGGCTAATTAAACGCATAAAAGTGATATTATTTGTATTTATAAAAGAATGTATGGTATACAAGTACATGTGAGCATGCTGCATGGATTATATCAAACTATAAAACTAATCATAATCCACTTACAAATGTGTTCAGTCCATAAAATGAGAACTCGAAGACAGAGAAGCAAAACTCAATGATCGTGTACATGATGAAGGCATAGTTGTACCATTTCATTGTCGTCATGTACAGCACAAAATGCTGTGATTAGAAAAGCAGTTTTAATAGCGATCAAATTTATTAGTAAAAATGCAGTCTTATAACACTCTACATTATGTTAATTAAAAATATAATTCTGTTGTCAAGGCAATGGCTTGAATTTCCTTATTTATTGTGTGAAGTTTCACCCTACAATGGAATACCTATCAACTACTTCATCTCTTGTTCTCTTCACTGCACCAAGACCAAGAAAAAGGTGTCAAAGCCATTTCTCTGGCTCAAATATCTAAGACTCAACAGCCAAAAATCAAAACTAAGCTCAATGTTGATGGCAGGTGAGCAGACAGAACATAGTGCTGCCATTTGTTTTGGACAAAAATACAAGGTGAACTTTTAGTATTTGATGTTCATTGACCTAAATTCTAACTAATGCAAATGTTTTATGCATTAGGCACTACTTAATCAACAATCCTACTTTCATGATATTGAGATGACGTCTTGGCTTATTACTATAGTTATGTTAACGATATGAATCTAATACCAATGCAACTTGAGTCACTTACCAGCTGTGTCACATTGTACAGCATGTACAGACTGAATAGAATAATGAAAATGTGACAAATAGAAACGATGACATCACTGACCAGAAATGCTGTAGACAGAGAAAAATATTTTTCATCATCAATAATAATACATCTCATTACCGATTATACTGATTTGTCAAGATGTTATACAATGTATTATCAGTAGTTCATGCTAATTTGGTGATTCCATATTTTAAATGGCACAAGCATTTTTTAATGCAATATGTCTTCATATCTTCTATAAAAATGAACAATTCTCATATTTATCACCTCTTTCCAAAACATAGCATTTAAAAAAAAAGAGGTTATGATGATCACTCTCTGCTCAAAACTTTGAGATGTTTTTCTTGCAAGAAAATGAACAATGTAATTAAAGGTAACATACCATACATCTGATGTGAACGCCATCCCATATCAAAACCACGACTGATAGTGAAATCAATGTAGGGAGAAGCGGAAGCCATGTCTAGGCATCGGAGCAGGAGGGCTGTTCCTGCTGCAACCTTTTAGAAATAAATTTGTTGTTAAAATTAAACCTTCACTTGTTCTTTGTTTTGACCATTGACCTTTCTCACATGTTCACATCCTCATAAATGTTATGTATACAGTCAGGGCTTCTGCTAAGGCTAAATTCTTTGGGGTCCCAGGGACCCCTTCTTCGGATTTTTTATGGGTCCCTGTTCTTCTCCCAAATTAGAAGGGGACCCCATTGAGGAAAGTTGAGGGGGTCCTCCGACCTTTTAATGCGTACTGTACGCAATTTTTTGCGTAAGCAGAAGCCCTGATTAATACATGTGCATTAATACATGTGGAATTTTTTAACACTATCTTATCAGGAAAAGAATTCTTCCAAAAATTGTATTCTATTATCTTTTTTAAAAAAAAATCCTGATCATGTTTTTTTTTTTACAAATAATTTTTATGTAGTTGTTTACAAAATATACGGTAAGTTTTCGTAAAATAAAAAACAATGTACTTGTAATCATTACTGCATTATAGTAACAAACCCCATGTCTTACAATAATTATATAATTTAATATTTCTGAAATAGTCCAAAATAAAATAGCATCTTGCCAGTTCAATAAAATGCGGAAATGGTCACACATAGTTAAGCAATTTAACCTGGCAATCTTTGCCCCAACTATTTTTCTGCTGCGCTTTTCATCAAAATTGTTGTTACATCGTGTTAAAGAAGCTTTTCTTATTAAACATCACAAGAATGTATGCTTGTAATTTAATAAATCTGGCCAACAGATTCGAAACGAGCGACTGAAACTTGAAAGATTTTTAAACATTACCTGAAACACAAGATCAACAACACTATCATTAAACCCATTAACAAGAACACTTAAAAACCAAAATGCGGATTCATAAACTTACTATGATGTAGATAAATCCAGCAAAAGTTGCAGTTTGCAGATTCCAACAGAGGAATCTCCTCATTAACGCCATTTTCTCACCTTGCACCTGTCTGTTGACCTAGTATTTTTTCTTCCTGATGAGAAGTCCTTATCTCAGTATAGTTGTTACCAAAATGTTTGAAAAACAGAGTCATAAAGAGTTTAATAATAATAGTGCTCAAAATATACAACTTGTAGGTTTTTTAATTTTATGCCGAACGAAATAACTTGAAGGTCCATGCCTTTAATCGACCTGATATTGTGAACAACTACAAGTTTCTCCCCCAGGTAAATATGAGCTTGCACCTCGTCCACGGGAAGTAAGGGAGGAAACTCCTACAAAGACAACTCGTCAAGCAACCGTTGATGTAAATACTAACAGTTGACAGAAGAGACAGACAAAAAGGCAGTTAAATATAACGGCGACTGCGAAGTTTGCGATGAAAACCCGTATCAGTGAGAGAGATGCGAAAACTTTTTAAAAAATGTTGCACTTCAATGTGTCCTATCACGAACTTATATTACTGAACTGCTGGCAGACGATTTTTTTTTTCCCCCAGTTAACTACTAAAACGAGGCAGGCTACTACAAAGCTTCCGGCTTATTCACATTTCAAATTAACTGCTAAAACGAGGCATGCTACTACAAAGCTGAATGAACCAACATAACAAAGAGAGCAGCGTTAAGAAGCCAAATCAAAACAAACCAATAAATTAAACAGAAATCGCGACTACGACGAATACTGCATGAGTTCTTGTTATGTCTGGCATACACTCATGGAGAAGGAACCGCGAATAGTAACTTTAGCATGAAGGGGTACATAGAATTACTGTGTAGTCTGTATGGACTACACATACAGGATAGCAGGTGTACGTGTGATTGCGATGTTGTCAGGTATGTGATATGTTTCTGTTTGTGGTCTAACTCCCTCGATCAGTGAAGGAGAAAGTAAGTTTTACGAACCCGTCGAAATTACTCACAACGCATTAACAAGCCTGTCACGACTGAATTCATCTAAAGGAATTATTCGTGTGCAATAGAACGAGAAGGGGTATAGTCTTATTCGTTCATTTATCCCTTCGTTGGTACTATTTACCAAAGGTACAGTGTGGTGGTACTGGTTGGACTCGGAGCTATAGCAACTGAATAGATACATCTGCTGATAAGGCTTGTCAGCTAGCTGTCTTGCGAGGCGGTAAGCAATTCCTGCATGGTATGGCCAGTCCAGTCTTTAATTATGTTAGCTCCACACAGGGTTTTTTTTCCGCCTTTGCGTTGACAACCTTCCAAGGTACCCTGAGGGAAGTTCTTTCATTGAGTGTCGGGGCGGATTAACATGGCCGAATCGGACCAGCTTGAAATCTTTACTGGTACCAGGAGAGGTTTTTGATAGTATATATCTGTTGGTCTTGGGTTATCCATGTAGGAAGCGATTTCCTCAAGCAGCTGGTCTCGAATGTATGAATTCTTTATTCCGCATCAGTAAGCAGGGTGTGAACTATGAGGGATTTGGGTAAGATGTACTAGGCAGAAAAACTGATGATTAATAATGGCTGCGTAACTCCTGTTTAACTTGACTATTGCTTCTGTCGCTGTTGCAGTCTTGATGAGGATTTTTGCTTGCAAATGTCACCATTAGAAAGGGGTGCATGGTTTCTATGCAGGTAGTTTAAGGCTCTCTTCTTCAAAATGCCTTTGTTGTCATCGTTGATGTTAATATATAACCATGAGTTAGTGTTGGTCTATTCTTAATATGCTCGCACGATGCGTCAGTCTCTTGGTAATGTTTTGCAATTCATTGTTTCTGCCTGCCGTTAGCAAACGTGGTATAACTGGAATAGGGGCTTAAATAACGACAGAGAATTTTAATCCTGTGGTTCTCCGTGTGCATTTGTCCAGATTTACTGGCCGGGTCGAAATCAGCAACATATCTCAAAAGAGGCAGGTATTACAGGAGGATTATAGTTCGTGAAATACTGGCAAGCACAAAAGGGATTGTCTTAGCTGTTCAAAGACCTTGCAGCTTTGAGCGCTGAAAGAAAGCTGCTTTTTAGATTGGATTAGCTAGACAGTGTCATTTAGATGGTATCGAGAAACAGGAAGAATATAGTTCTGGGCAAAACATAGCCATCCTCTCAAACTGGGATTACAGCAGCAGCGATAACGACAGACAAGCGGAACATGTGAGTTGCTACCTGCAGTGTTGGAAATGGGCGACGTTCGTGTTCCATTTTGTTTCCTCCAGAGTGCTTTACATCTTTGTAGTGTGAAATGACTGATAAGATTTCATTTCCCGCAAACAAGGCATTTCTTCTAACTGTGCTAATTTTCTTGTCAGCATGTGGTCAGAAGCGAGCAAACTGAACATGACCAAAAAAAAATAAGATGTGCTGTGTCTGGGAATTACACTTACGTCCACAAGATATCGACTGGTGTCGCATGTTTTCTCCATTTCTTTCGTAGCTTGCAGTTTATTCGTTACTTCTTATCACGTGCAAGATTAGCATGCAACCCTTAAAATGTATAAAATCTTTGCTAATTTAAGTCTGTTTGAATTTCATTTTTTTTTTATCGCAAGGTGAGCAAAGTGGCGTGATTGAAAAATTATTTTGCGCTTTTTGTATTTTTCCAACTGTTGTGTGTGTGGAGTCTTTGATTTCATAACTACTAGGAACCAAAATGATGTTGTTTCGTTACTCTGATGTCTGCAAACATGAAATCATCACAGCTTGGATTTTTTTGGTGTGCTTTGTCGAGTTCATTAAATGTTATGTAAACAATTATTGCAAACTATATTATAAGTTCACCACCAAGATTTTGAACTGTCTGACTGCAAATAATGAAGGAACTGTCACGCTGCCCGGAATTCCTGCTTTCTTTTATGCATGGTTAAAGAAAAATGCTAAACGGATCTTTCGGCTAAATCCAGCCAAACTTTCACACACACACACACACCCCCCCCCCCAAAAAAAACAAAAAAAAAACAAAACAACAAAACAAAAACAACAACAACAACAAAACAAACAAACAAACAAACAAACAAAAAATCAAAAGCCGGAACATTTTTTTTACAACCTCTAACAGACTAAGTGTGTGTATGTTTGCGTGCGCGCGCTGTGGGAGAGCAATTGCTCGTCCTTATCAGGATACGATGCATGTTGCTTAACTAGATGTTCTCCACGAGTTAATTGCTCCTGGGGGACCGATGTTGCTGGCACCATGACCAACTTTTCCGATTTAATTTTCCTTTAAATGATTGAGCGGAAGTGCTCCAAGTAGGATTATGTAGTGCTTGCTCTTTGAAGCCAGCTTTCACTAAGGCCATTACACGTTATATCGAAGGTTGAGGACTGGGTGCACAGTTGAACCTTAAAAAACGCCATAAAAGGATGACTTTAATATAAAACGGATTGCTGGATCTCTCAATAGATTCATCTAAAAAATGTAATGACACCAAGCAATAATATTATTTAGAAAAGCCACATTCGCACCACAATTTGAGCTGTTTAATAACAGGAGAAGTGGTGGTAATAGTTGTAACCATTGTGAATGTCACACTATGCACTGACCATACAACTTTCTTTGCTGCTGACACCACTTTCGCAAACGCAGTCATCCTGGCAGGTCCCCACATCCAAAAACAAACAACAACAAAAAAACCAAAAAACCAAAAACAAAACAAAAAACAGTGAACAATAACAAAAATATTTCAGGTTGAATTTTTTAGGCTTTTTATATTAGGGACAATGTGGATATTGTTTTAAATTTTTTTGTGTGTGTGGAGAGGAGGAGAATAATTTTAATTTGTTTGTGGTATTTTTTGGAGAGGACGCATCCTTTATTTATTTATATTTTGTCGCTTCTGGGTTTTTTTTTCTTAATTAAGAAAATTGCCACTCCTTTAAAACCCTACTTTAATGCAACATTGTACACATTTATTTCTTCCATCACTATACTAACAACGACAATTTTGTTACCCCTGGATATCGATACCTTTGAAAAGTAAGGTGATCACATAACAAATGAGTCTGGGTTTTGTGTGGGCAGAGGATTTCCTGACACACGGGCTAACACCTAGCTCAGGTGAAAAGGTTTGGATGAAGGTTTGTATCAAGGCAAAAGAATTCAGGCGCGTGGTGATCTCAGCATCATGTCCCAGTGCCACTCAGCAAGACTTGGAGCAAAACCCATACCCGAACAATCACCCTAATTTCCTCCCTGCTAACAGAATGACAATCAAAGTTGTCAGCGGTGTGTTTTTTTCCCCTCTGACAAAGATCTTTTATCCAGAATAGCTAACCTGTCAGTCGATTTTCTCATTAAATTCTTGGCAGAATTGATATCTTTCACATTGGAATTATGTCGTGACCACAACTATCATAAAGTCGGTGCAAGGATTTTTTTTTTCTCTAGCCCGTGACCTGGGAAAACAAGCGTGAAAAGGTGTAGGAGGAAATAAGGAAACCTCCGTGCTGGCATGCAATGTGCAAAGGTAGTCAAATTAATTACACCTAAAACGGAAGTGGGAGACGCAGCCACGCGAATAGGTTGTTAGCCTACTTTTAAAAGTATTTTTCCAACAATAGCAAAATGGACTTCATCTGGTAGGCGCCTCTTTAGCTGTTATTGGCATCAGTCTGATGTGTGAATAGTAGGGTTTGTGTTCGAAAGTGAAAGGAATATCCGGCGTCTGTTTGTTTCACTCTGGTAGCGTGACAAATGAGGACTTGGACGCAGGAAAAAACCAATACCCAAAGGTCAGGACAGAAACGGCGGACAGAAAACATATGGATTTACCCTGATGAAGGAGAGGAGCAGGCAACGGAAGTAGAAAGGGAATTGCATCTAACGAATGAAGTCACCTGAAGTCAAGAAACTGCTCTGACTGTCAACTTTGCTAAGTTCAGGCTAATTAAGGAAAACAATCTATTAACAAATAAATCAAGTTGATACTATTGCTGATGGAGATGATGCTACAATTTTGAGTATAGTAATAACGTTTCTCGTGACAATTATTCTTTTCTTTGTTTTCTATTACTATTTAAGAAATCAAAGAACGGGGAACATTGTGGAAGTTGGAGCATAAGCATGGACAATGGTGACATTGTGGGCCTTAGAGACACGTATGGAAATCAACCTGCTGAACACGGGTGTACAGACGATGATGGCTCCGGCCATCTTGCTGTGCACGAGTTGATCTTACCCTCGCCATCGAAAATGTCCCACCGGTACCGGTTTCTTTTGGTCGTCCTCTCAATCATACTTCTATGTAGCGGTGGCCCGGCATCCATCAATTACCCTCGCCAACCCCTTCACTACATGTCGTTACCATGATGTTTTGACTTCACCAGGCAACCGCAACTTCTTAAACATTAAGAGCTCCTTCTTATCTGCATTCAAACTCCATTCTTTTTGTTTTGTCTCAGAAAATAGCATACAAAAGGTAGAGATTTATGACCGGATCGATACGTGACAATTTAAATATACAAGCAAAAAAAAATTAGTCAGGTGAAAATAAGAATAGAGAAAGAAAGGCAAGTTGGAATGTCTGCATTTGAAAATGTTATTGACTGAATCTAGGGTAATATTAATTACAAAAAAAAAAGTTCGCCTAAAGTTCATGCACTTGCTACAGTGGGTCTAATCTTGTCAGGCTGGTTGTGACAAAAGCTGCCTTTTAAAACCGATGGACATTCCTCTTTCAATAGATCTTTTAACAGAAATGCGTTTGTGGTTTTGAAACAACTGGGTGTGGAAAGACCTGCCACTGCGCATGCGCAAAGACAAAAAGGGACATGCCACCCGACGCTGGTCGCTGGTTTATTGGGTAGTATGAAGGGCAAGCTGGCTGTGCGAGACAGGAAACTAAAGAACATGAAATCCGCTGAACAGTAGAGCCGCGTGCAAAAAAACAATCAAACAAGAACGGTTGAGAAGTGAAGCAGTGTGCTCGACATTTTGAAGATATCGAAAAAAGCATCAGTTCCTGGTGGAATTCAACGCATCATCGGTCCCAGCATTTTCCAGGTCCTTCGTGATTCATCACCTTGACAGCTTAAAGTTAAATAAAAAATACCCAGTTTATTTTACTGCTATGGTGAATGACATCAAAAGTCTCCAGGCCGTCTGCTCACAGATAGCACACTCTAACCGGTGATGTTCTGGACATGCAGTGATTTTCTGTTCGCTGGAAGACTCGCACCAAGCTTACGCACCTAGGCCCAAATATTGGCAAGTCTGTTTTCAAACAGTAGTGAAGTATATCAAAAGCTTATGAGCTTTCATAACCATCATAAGGTTTGTGAAGTTCTGTTGCACGAAAGAGGAAAAAGAAGAAAGAAAAGCAGCGATGAAATTCCAGTTGCCAGCGCTTGCTGTCTTGGTACTGACACTTTGGTGCATTGTTAACGCAGGGTCTATGCAAGGAAAGACTTACCTGCTCGCAGATACTGGATACAGAGTGACAACACACCAGGTTCATGTACACGCCAGGTCAAAGATTGACTGCATCAGAACATGTCGACAATTTTCGAATTGTACTTCTTTCGTCTTTGAGAAATCGTCCGGTGATTGTTACCTGAATCCCAACATCACTTCCGGAGGTGACGGATCTGTGCACTTGTATGCAGATGCAGGTAACATTGTAAATTTTTCAGTACAGATGACACCAGAGCTGTTTCTGAAAACGGAATTTTGTCGTTGTAATAATTTAGGGGAGAGGAATTCTGAGTTATATTTTCAGTGTTTCAGGACATGGCCATTCATAATAAGGCGCTGTTGTTCACCGACCTTCAAAAACACGTTCCCTGTTGTAATAATTCGAAAACGCACATTTTACTTACAAATACCTAAATATTTTTTTAAAATTTGCTTTCATAAAAGTAAAAGTCAAGCAGCTGCATTAAAATGTAGACTTCGTAAACAAAGAAAAAACAAAAAAGCCACAAAAAAAAATATCATCAATAGCGCCTAAGTGGAAACAATTTTAGGTCCTAAAAGAATTATTTGATCATCTTTTGTTTGAGATTAGACAAGTAAATGCATACATAAAAATTCGGTATTAGGTGAACATGCAAGATATCGAAAAGGAATAACAGGATTGCAGAACCCACCCTGGCAAACGTCAGTTAAGTGAAGAGCGTTAGAGGCTTGGTGATAGCTAAGAGTTGAGGCTACCTATACGCCTCCTTACCTCAGCTGTCACTCTCCTTTCTCTCCCCTCTCCCTCATTATATGCAACTTTATTCTCCTTTATTAAAAATAAATCACTAAATGCAAGACACTTTTTCAACATGTTCAGTGTCGATGCTTATTTCATTGAGAATGTTTTACTTGTAAAACACACACTTAATAATCCAAGGCAGAAATTTGGGTACCAGATACTCTCTTAATTAATACATTAATTCTGGGTGGAATTTCATACAATTTTCCTACTCCCTCTCTCTCTCTCACACTCACACACAGAAAGAGAGCTAATTTATTGTTTAGTGAACAATACGCTATACAATCGATTTTAAATATATTCAAAATTATTTTATCATTTGAATGTATTTTTAGTTTGGGGTTTATTTTTTTTTTGGTGTGGGGGGGTGGGGGGGATGACTTTGCTTCTGCACTGATTTTCTTCGATTTATACGTTAAATTTAACAATTGGGTGGTAATGTGGAGTTCCAACGTTTGTGACACGGTTTGACGAAAAGTTCTTGTGATTTTCCACCTACTGCCGTTAAAAAGCTTTCGAGTAACGAATTTTTTTCTGTAGATTTTCCTTCTGCATTGATTTCCTGTGACATTTATTGTTTACCTATAATACGTGGGACTGTGGACTTTTACAGAATGTCAGAATCGATGTGACAAGAAAAGTGTGTGCTCCAACAGACGAAGCAAATTAACTATGATTTAGCAATTTTTTTGAAGGGAGAAGTCAAAGAATGTATTATCTGTCATTGTGTCAAATGAAAAGAAACTAAGCGCCCATTGTTACTTTATCTGCAGTGCCTGCATGCAGTCCCGAGAGTATGCCATCGTTCAACAACGGCACCGTTGATGTTTGGAGGCAGACGCTTACAACGCTTGAAGGGAATGTTGCTTGCAATGGAGATTTTATGAAACCCTTGAGTCCGAGGTCAAAGTTCAATGCACGCCCAATGAAACATGGAAAACAAACGGAGAGTGCCTACAATATATCTTTCGAAATCCGGTACGATTTACAGCATCTTTATGGTCAATTGTAGAAAAGGCGTAAAGGACAGAACATAAAAACACTTTATCTTTAAAGGGCTTGGCAATGAAATAAAAAGGTGTTGAATATATCCTTCTGTGAAGACAATAAATTAGGCAAGAGTCTCGTTAAATTGAAAGGAAATGTGTCTACAACTTAAAACTTATTATATTCTAGTTTAGGCTTTTATATCATCTGTCACTCAGTGATTAGTGCACTCATCTGTGGAGCAGAAAATCTATATAAAACTTATTAAAATGTGCGTGCGTGCATGTGTCTGTCTGTGTGTGTGTGTGTGTGCGCGCGCGCAGCCCTTGCAAAGTTTCAAAATTCCTAGACCTGTCAAAGAAGGGTGGTCAGTTTGCATTGAAGGCACACCAACAGCAAGAATCAGGTATGTCATTTGATAATTGCAGTGTCCGTTGTATTTCATTTGCGATGCATCTGTACCAGGCAGCTGACAATGATATTATTTGCTTCCACTAAGGCCTGTTTTCTGTGTAATAATTTCATTTAAGATTTATATGTATTTTGCATTATTATTAAATACTTGTATTGGTGATTGTATATATGTATGTGTACTTTTTCTTAGAGTGTAAAAGAGCTTACTTCCATAAGTTAGATATAAAGGTTTGCACGACTACTAGAGAAATGAGAGATAAACAAGATGACAGACATACGGGGAGATACAACACAATCCGTACAAAACAAATTTAATGTATCACTACCACAGACTTTCCTTTCGATCACAAAACGTTTGCAATTACATCATATATAACTGACCAAAATCCTTGAATTCATCATATTTTATTAGGACATACATACAGACAGACTTGCGATTCGCAAAAAACAAGTGTTTGGATTATTTGAACCAATGCGAGCAGATCACAAATTAAACTCATAAACGCATGGATAAAAAGCCCTTTCTGGTAGAGATTTACCATTTTGTCCAATGCCGTTCTGAACAAAAATTGTGCTTGTAGGTTTACTGTCGACCTTATGGTCGACACCAACAACTGGAGTCTCCATTCTGATTACCGCTTCTCGTACTTCGGGGAAACAAATATCACCATTCTCAACAAATGTGTGGCAAATACCTTTGGAACACGTAAAGTTGTGGGCTACTTGCCTCTCCTGGTAAACCAGCCCTTCAGGTTGCAGATTGCTTTGAAGACCAACGACACTTTTGAGGTATACCTCGTTTTAAACATAAGTAAATATTTAGATCAGTTGTTAATTATCATCTACAAATTATATAAATAATCTGAACCTTTCTAATTACTAATTTTTATTAGTTCTTGTATTTATAAAGCATGTTTAACCAATGTGTTATCCTACCCAAGCTGGGTAAATTAGCTACCCACAGAAAGCGATTAAAACCCCGTATTCGTGGCCTCAGGGTAGGTCTACCCAAACTGTTAACCTTTGATTTCTTTCCTGGTTATTCAGTTCCCGAACTAAAATAATGTGCCTATGTTCTGTTACTTGAGAATATATCTTTGTAGAAATGAATAAATTTGACTTCCTGTAGCTTCTCAATTGATTTTCTAAATGTTTCTAAAATGTTTCTCTCTTCATCCTTTGACCAAACCACATTTGCGCAGTGGTACTTTTTTTTTTGAAATTCCTTGTATGCATAACTTTATATACTCTGTGGTTCCTGTTTGTCTATCAGTTATTTTACCCAGCCAGTTCTACCCAATTTGGCCCATGACTAAACTGCCGATGTCCATGAGTACGATGTCATATGTAATAATCAGGCATCTTATTATTTTGTATTTTGTATTTATTCATCCTCTTTTTAAACTTCTTTATTTTCTTCTGTAATTTCCTTTTTTTCTTTAATTGTTATATTCTTTCTCTTCTGTCTTATTTTTATTCTCATCTGTCTTTGTTCTTATCTTCATTTTCTCCTTACCCTCCTTCTCCTCTCTCTTCTTCGTCATATTTTGGAATTTTTTTCTAAAATTAGACGACTTTTTTTGCAGTTAACAATAAACGGACAGCTGTACGCCAATTTTACGAGCAGCAGTCCGCCTCCTCTACAAGTCGCCTCCGTGAATGTGTACAACAATGTTAGCCTGCAGCTTGTCAACGTCTGGTGCAGCCCTTGATTGCTCCTGTACAAGATTATACTGCAATGGTAGTCGCGATAATCTGACTACCCAACAGTTTAGTTTATCGAGACACAAGCCTATAAGCATAATCATAAACAGAATGAGGTTCCCATTCTTCCCTTCGTTCTCCTTCGTCCTATTTCCATGATTTAGACGATCACATTTCCATAATCAAATTTAGACGACCTTTTTCTAGTTAGCAAAATACCAAGAATTTTTACCAGTTCAACTTTAATTTGGTCGCTGCTGTGAATGTGTACAACAATGTGAACATGCAGCTTGTCATCCGTGTGCACGGAATGTGGCTACAAACCTTCAACATCAGGAGTTGCTTACAACATCAAGGTACCACCCAGTGAGATATAGTCAGGCATACCCAAGGACAGTCGGGTATTTCAAGAACGGAAGGGAGGAGTTTGGAAATTGTATCGTCTGTATGTTGTGATAAACTATACTAACAATTAAAGTTTCTTTCTTGTGCAGGTACTTTTTGTGATTTTGTTTAGTTTTACGATTTTCACTTTTCTTCTTTGACCTCGAAGGTTTCTTAATATTTAAGATTCAAAGTTTATAACTGACGCCAGAGAGCGATAAACTTCTTTTGCGCGTTTGTCTCCCTTATCTCTCTGTGCGTTTCAGTGGTAACACTAGCTGGGATTATGGTAAGCACAAAATCAGCAGACGTCTAAAGTAGTGGTAAAAAGGATTAGTACATGGACTAACATTATGCGAACTTATGTTTCTAATCCACGTTTAAAGGATACGATGATCGTAAGTGTCGGATATAGAAGGTTAAAAATTTAACAGTTTTATTGCTGTACAGACGCTAAACAGTCGGTGACCGCATGTTATCGTTTCGGTTACAAGTTTACTAGCAGGTAACTCGATCTTTTGTTTTTTTAACCTTAAATTAGCATCACATTCAAGGCTATAAACTATAAAGAATGGGGCTGGATAGGACACTTCCTGCGCAAACCAGCTGACACCATTGCCAAGCCCTCAGGGGAAGAGGAGAGTTGGTAGACCAAAGCAGACTTGGAAAAGAACAGTAGAAAGCGAGATGCAAAGGACGTCGGAACCACAGGCCCACTGAGGGGTGCTGCCCAAAAACCAGGTAGCTGGCGATCGAGGTGTTGTTGCGGCCCTTATGCTCCTCAAAGGAATAACAATGATTAAACTAAACTCGTATTCGGAGTGGTTTTAGTTAGAGGGGTGGTTGGAGTGACGTGAGCCGCAGCGGGACCAAAACACCTTAAATTGCTGCAGAAGATACTTCTCACTAAAGTTTTATTGCTTTTCCAAGCAGGACCAGCCGCCTTTCGGTAAACAGCTTGCTTATTTAGTAGCTAAGTGATTCCACCTTGCGGCGAATTCGCACTACGGGGGGAAGGGAGGAAGCCGGAGTACCCGGAGAAAAACCTCGACGCCAACCCTGCGAACACAGTTTGGGGTGGTTTGGGTCACCCACTGTTGTTGTCTCGCGCAACCAAGAATGGTTTGAAGGAATAAGCACTATCAGCTGTACACACTGCTTTAAACAAGCGCTCCCGCTACAATGATATCGCTATCACACACACACGTGTTGGTATATTTTTTAAACATGTTATCTATATCACACACACACACACACGCACTGATGTACCGCCATGTGTTTCGGCGACCCTTTAGCAAGGGAGATCACTCTTCAGCTGTTGCTGGCTGCATGTGCTCGTCGTGGCGGAAACCTTTCGAACATTTGGTACACACTGTGAATAAAAAGGTCTACGGCTGTGAGTGATATGTAAATTGCACTAAGGATAAATTGTGTATCATAATCTGTTTACGGTCGTGAAATGTCTGATGCTTTATTAAAAAGGAGAACTTATAAATACAAGCCTACAAGCTTCGCTTTCTTGAGGACACCTTTTCATGTTTTTTTAAATATAAAATATTATTTAATATAATTTAAATATTATTTAAAATGTTTTAAACGTTCGTTGTTACCTTAAACCATTAAAAAAACAATAATTACAAACATGATTTCTAATTGTCGTCAGTGCCTCTTCTAGGGGGTGATTCTTCTTTCTATTTCACCAGCAGTTAATTTGGTATTGATTAAATTATTAATCGTTGATAAATTACTTTTGGTACTAATTGAACATTCATATACTAGTCTATAACCGAAGCAATATTAATTTCTTTAGATCACTGTGGTGAGACGCTCAGTACAGTGTGATTCTAATAAAAATTGTCGGTTACAGAGTCATATCTCTGGCACATGAAATTTTTTGTGGCATCAGTTTACAGGATTGGCCCTACAACTTCGTCAATCACATTAACACTTCAACAAGTTAATAACCAAAGACTTTAATGGAAAGATTATTTTTGGTAGTAATGTTATTTATTTTCTTTTGATGCCAGGGCCAACAATTGCACCAGATTTAAGAAGTAGTTATGGATTTCGTTTGTGAAGAAGATTGGGGAAAGAACAGATTTGCAGATGACCTTAGCTTGTCACTTTTTGGAAATGAATCACCATCGGTAACAAAACATGAATATCATAGGTGAACCAGACACAGGTAAACAGAAAACTTAAAAAAAAAATATATATGTGCTATGCAACAGCCCTGCAGCACAATTAAAAAATAATCTTCTGTTTCTTACTGTGCTTATAGTAAAACAATTCTTCATGTATGCTGCTTTATGAATAATTAACAAAGTACAAATCCTTTTCATCTAGCATACATTTTGTGAAGCAGTGAATTTATTAAGGCATAGAAAAATAAAGGAAGTGAATATACAAATACTTTTTCCTAAAATTTTTTGAAATGGTTGTAAAATACTACATATCATATTGTGTGTTTTTCCCAGTCTCTACCTTTGCTGCAGAAAAACCGCAAAAGGAAAAATTCTGATATGTCTGCATCTACACCTTCATCAACCTGAAAGGAACAACAAGAATGTGAAACTGGGTAAGAAAGTGGTAAAAAAAAGAACAGAAAAAATAAAACATAAGCAAGAGATGACAAGTACCGTTGAAAGGAAAGGAAGAAGTAAGAACAGTATAAAAAGTGAAGAACCAGAGCAAAGACAGCCAAAGATCAAACTCAGGCAAAGAATTTATGCGAAAGAAAAGAAAACAGACTTCTCATGAAACTCAGTTACATAGCTGTGATATGCAAGCAATGTTAGACCAAAAGAAGAAAACTAAAAAGTGGAGCAAAAGTGGAAGAGAATTATGATATTAAGGTTTCAGAGAAAAAATCATCAAAAATTTCAAGTTCAGACGATATAACACACGTGTCACAAAGTTCTAGCTATCTTCAAAAGAATTCAGAGGGTGATTCCACCGTACTTCTGTCAACAAAGAAACAGAGAAAAAGAAAAAAGAAGAATAACAGTAAAAGAATAAATACAAGCACCTCTGGCTCTAAACAACAAAGACACTTGTGCTGGTGATGATTTACAAGCTTCAGAGACTGCCAAATCACAAAAAAATAGTAAGGAAATCCTTCCTCAGCATATTAAAGATTCTTCAAAAGATTTCCAGTCTTGCAGAAATGAAACTGAGAAGTTTAAGACTTGTAAAAGGAAAACAAAAAGTACTAGAGAAGAAACAGACATTAACACAGATACACAGAACAAGCTTCATCGTGCGAAGAAATGTGATTTTGATGCTGCTGCAAGCAGTAGGAAGAAACTACATGGTAATGATACAGATGATAACTCCTATTCAAGTGTTAGTGACTTCAAAGATATGAATCAAAAACAGTGAACTTAAAGAACAGAAAGATGAAAGAAACAAATTACTCAAAAGAGGCTGAAACAGGGTGATATCTTGCGGACCAGAACACTAGCAAAATCGTCATCTTTCCTTGATAAGGCTCGAGAAAAACTGGAAGCTGCTCGTTTCAGATTTCTTAATGAACAGTTGTACACAAGCAGTGGAAAGGAAGCATTTGAGATGTTTAAGGGAGATAAAGAATCTTTTGAAGTATACCATAAAGGTTTTCAAGGCCAGGTGTCACGCTGGCCTGTCAATCCTTTAAGCACTATCGTTCAGCAGCTTAAAAACAAGTGAGTATAATTTAACTGAACTAAAGAATGTTTTCCCCCAGATGTTTTAGTTCCCCCTCCCCCCAAGAAGTACTAAGAGATAGACTCCATTAATTCATTTTGAAGGCAAAGATCCCATTGAATTGCTCTTTATCTTTTATAGTAACATGGCATAATCATGACGAGATTTTAGACTGACAGTAAAGGTTTGTCTCAGAATGAGAAGGAAAGTTGTATTACCATATGCCACTGGTGAGCTGAAAAGATAACTTCAGCTCACGTTTTGTTTACCTTTACATAATTCCAGTAAACCGTCAGCATACACTGTGTTAGTAAATGTTTCCAGTTCAACATGGTGGTTACACACACTTCATATAAGGTAGTCTTTGTTAAATGATTGGAACTAGCCTGTTGCTTAGTCAGCTTGGTTGACTTAATGTACGTATCAATAAAGATTTGCACTTTTGCTTTATACTAAATTAATAGTTTATGGTAGGTAAACTTGAAATGTCAGTAGATGTATTTTGTTAAGGTAAACTGGCACTGTGTTACCATTGGTAAATATGTGTTCTCAGGCCAACTTGTAAAGTGATAGCAGATTTTGGCTGCGGAGATGCTCAGCTTGCTGAAAGCTTGCCTCAGAAGACCATCCATTCATTTGACCTTGTTGCACTCAAACCATGTGTCACTGTTTGCGACATGTCAAAGGTACTGAACTCCTGATAATCTTGGGTTATAGCAACTACTGAACCAAGTGCTTTAGTAAATGTAAACTCATAGCTTGTAACTGCTTTAGTAAATGTAAGCTTATAACTTGTAACAGCATTCACAAAGCCATTATTGACATCTTTTATAACTGCACCCAACTCCACATCAAGGGTGATTTGTGTTGGTCTGCATAAGTCAATGTGTACTTCCAAGTGTTCAGCAATCTGTGTATTGGGAGGATGGGGAGGATGTGGCACTTTATTTTGAATGTCAACATGTATGTTGATGTGCAGGTAACTGTAAAACTGGGATGGTAAAGAATATGGCAAAGAAACTGTCCAGATTTCACTGGTCTGTGGCAAGCAATGTCATCTTCATTTTGTGCAATATTTATGAAGTTTATAGATATGCTAATTTTATCATCAGGTACCACTTCCAAAGGCCAGTGTAGATGCTGCTGTTTTCTGTCTGTCTCTTATGGGCACCAATCTTGCAGACTACCTCTGTGAAGCGAACAGGGTGCTTAAAATAGGGTATGCAGAAATGTGTTTCTCAGTTTTTATGTTTTATAAAACTTCAAAATTTGCAAGAGGTGTGAGATTAATATTCTAAATGAATTTTTTTTTAAAATCAACTGTCTCTTTAAAGCCTCCTTAGCTTAATGAGCCCCCTTGAAGATAACCGTTTTCTCGTTCCTTTAGTTTCTTGATTGCTAACTGGCTCTTACAAAACAAATCATTGATCAGCATCTGTTTATGATCTGTTTTTTGGGGTTTCGAAGGGTCAGCATTTTGTTAGTTTTTGGTGTCGTTGCAGGTCTACTAGAATGCAAAATTGTTTTTTTATGCCTGATCTTTGGTATAAGATACTATTTCTCAATATACAGGCCTACAAACATAATCATGATGAAGAAAGACATCAGAACCTTAACATCTTATATAGCAACAATGCTGATGACAAAGGCTATAGCTAATGCAGGAGATGAACCTGTATCAGTTGCATTCATAGATGTTTGTGTCAGATTTGATATTTATCAGTGCATGATCCTGTGTACAGACTTTTGTCTTGAGTCTTTACAGTGACTGGAGGTTATTCACTGTGATCTGTGGAAACACTATGTTTCGCTGAGATCAGCCTATTTGTTTTAAAAAAATAGTTGCACTCAGGTAGACCTTTAACTATGATTATAGTCAATATGCTACCTTTGGTCACAGCCTGTTTAGTGCAAGCAATAAAATATCAGGGCTTGGCGTGTTACCACAAAACTAAAGCTTATAATAAGAGAAAACTTCAACCATCCAGGCTAAGACATCAGACAGGCTAAAGAAGGCCCCCCCATTTATTTCATGTACAGGTAATTAGAACATACTTGCATTTTAAAGATAGTGCAAACTCTCTGTTAGACTGCATTCATCTGGATTTTGTTTCTAATGTCTTTAGAGGAATGCTTCTAGTGGCGGAGGTTGTGAGTCGTTTCCAAGGAATCGTCAGTTTTATAGAAAAGGTTGAGCAACTAGGCTTCTCCATAATAAAAAGGTAAATCTACTTGCAGATTTTTTTTAATAGCATACTTGGTATTTTAACATTTTATTTATTTTTTAATCAGTGCATTAGAGTGTCAGTATATATATATATATCATGTTTTGCTTACTATATTGCTATAAAAAACATTCTTGTTTATTATGTAATGAGATATTCTGTCATTGTTTATGGTCTGTCTTCCACAGACTATGATGAGCAAAATGTTTCTACCTCTTCATCTTCAAGAAAGTAAAGGCTACTGAACGCAAGTCTGCACCATCCATCATACTCAAACCTTGTTATTACAAGCGCAGATGATAAATTTTGAATTACTATTACAATTTTTGCTATCCGATAAGATAATTTTAAAAGTTGTGCATTGAATGCTAACCTTGATACAGATTTTTTGCTTCCATCTGTGATCACATGATTTCTCAATAACAGAGAAAAGGTCAGAAAATTGTTTTGAAAATTTAGAAA
The DNA here is from genome assembly GCF_003073045.1 of Pomacea canaliculata. NCBI lineage: Eukaryota > Metazoa > Mollusca > Gastropoda > Architaenioglossa > Ampullariidae > Pomacea > Pomacea canaliculata. Next base: position 31,200,651 of record NC_037592.1, on the reverse strand, counting down.
CTGAGAATGAAAGAATTTATAATAGTGGGCATATTTTTGCAGTGTAACTGGTAGTAGACTCACATTTGTTTTCACATCTTATTTCTGCCTATTTTGAATAAAACTGTATGAATAATTTATTTTCTGTGGTTTTATTTTATCTGTACTTGAACAATGTTTGAAACTTTTGGAGAAAGGAGGGGCAAGAAATTAAAGAGATGAATTTAATTTTTTTTGGGGGGAATAGGAAGTGAATTCAGGGGGTGGGGGTATATGCAGGATAGGTGGTTGTTTGTATCTGTACATCATGTCAGAAGATAAAAGATGAAAGAAGATAACTGTTAGTGTTTGGTTGAAGATGGGTCATAAGAGAGGAAACAGTTGACAAGTTTTCCATCATGGTCCCTCTTCCATATGCAGCTGGGTCAACATTTTGACAGTTTCGGGTCAATTTCTGCAGTGCTTGCCCCTCTTTTTGTCAGGTTCCCTTGCAAGACCATCTTGAAAAGATTTGTGGCATACCACATAGTAAAACCATGACTCCCCTCTTTTTTCCTCTTGATTACACTACATTCAGTCCACCATTTAAACAAACTGAACTATATCTGTGTACTCTACTGATCTAAAAGCTACTGGATAGACCTTGCACACCCTGGCTGCAATAGAACTTTCTGGTTACCACACAGCCATCTTACCACTCAAAATGCCATGTGAACCCAGCGTGGAACATGAACAGTTTGACACCTTCCTCATCAGTTTTGATACATTAAAAAAAATACCCAAACTGAGGCAGTTCAAGAAAACAAAGCACTCAAATGTGGACACTAAGAAAAAGACAGTGGCAATGCATTTGAAATACTGAGACAGAATCCCCTTACAATTCCTATTATGGTATCTAAAAACTCAACGTTGAGGAGGGGCGCATCATCAAAAGCCTTTTACAAGAGCTTAACTATTGCAGAACTACTGGAACTTTTACTCAAAAGTGTGCATCCATCAAGGGTGCCTCCTATTGCCTGTACTTTTCAAAATCTTTCTGGGAAACAAATTGTGAGATACTCTTCACAACCATCATACCTCCACTTTCATTGCTATGATTTGCAGATGGCACAGATCTGATGGGAGGCACCATCTGCAATACCTTACCTATACAGATTGGACAAGTCTGTCTTAGTTCCCATCCAGTTGTACAGATGTAAGACTTGTCACTGTACCAAACATCCGTGCCGATGAATCATCATCTTCGATATAATGCTGTGATCGTCGGTTTGGCAGATTTGTGTACCGCCATGCATCAGTATCATCTGACTGCTTATCCTGGATTATCCAATCGGCAAATTGTCAAGAGAGTTAAGTGTCAAATGCCGGGAGAATTACAAACTTTATACAGTCTAAAAATAATTATTATTCTCTTTTGTTCTCATTTAAATGCCTCTCATAAACATTAAATGTATTATACATTGACTGGAGCTTTTTGGTTGAAAAGGATAGAAGAGTGCTGCAAGCGTAGTGACATGTAGATGTACACTCACGCTCACAAACATTGATAACCATACTCTTGACAAAATGTTACACTATTCCCCTCTAATGGACCAGTACAACCACTTGTCAATTGGAATCAATGGATGGATGTTTATGTATTTAGATCAGTGGTGTGCAGATAGTCTCATGGAGTCTATCATGATCTCAGTATACATTATATCCTATATATATAAAAATGGACAATTTTTATATGGCAGAAGGAAGTATTTGCTGGCAATAGTTTAAAGATAACAAGTCCACCAAAAGGAGTGAAATGTAGTGAATTCATAGACAACAACATGAAACAATGTTTTCAGAAGAGGTAAATGATATTAGTGATAAATTAGTAAATGATATTATTCACAAAGTACTTTCCATTGCTCAGTCCTGCATGTTTCAAACTGCTCCTGACTATTTGCAAGAGATAGTTCCTCCATACCAGCCGTCACGTAGCCTGCGCTCAGGCTCCCAGTCACGCTTCTGTCTCCCTGCAGTGGAAGACACCAACAAGAAGCGCACTGGAGCCAGAGCCTTCAAAAACGCGGCACCTAAGCTGTGGAATGCTCTGCCATCATCACTCTCCACCATCACCTCACCAACCACGTTTTGCAAAAAAACTGAAAACCCATCTGTTTCTTTCAAACCAGTCTTATACTACCAAGAAACACTTCTGTCTATATTTTTTACTTTCTTGGTGTTTTATATATTTGTTCACTTTATCTTTTCTTCTTTTGTTTTTTTTTCTGCACAATGAGCATTCTTCAGAATGGATACCTGCGCATTACAAATCGACTTATTATTATTATTAGTGGTAATTGTAAATAGAACTATCAAAAAATGTACACATTTTCTTTTCCCAGTACAATAATCTTTTAAACTTTTGTGACAACATTAAAGATGTTATTGTTTTTGGCCTCTGAGCTCATATACAAACAGGCCATCACAAGGAAATCCAAATGTTACCAAACACTAACGTGGATTTAAAAAACAACAGTTGAACCCTTCCCAGTGGCAGAGGAACCAGTAGGGGCGTGTGAGATAATGAGGCAAGAATGTGAGCGTCATTCACTGTCAGCATGGAGTTTGCCTCAAACCCACAACCACCAAAGCTGAGTATCGTCCTACACCTCTGTAATCTCCACTGTAGTATACATCACAACCAGGTTCAGGCAGATGATGGGCACACTACCCTTGTTTTGCGAATTGTTTGATTACTCGTGCAGTTATGTCCCTTGTCCGTCACCTGCTGCCTTTCATGTCCGGCTGTGTGCAGCAACCACATACCTACATATACCTAGTCCGTGCCCGAAAAGTCTTGTGATCGATATCCGTCAGGCGCGCTTTTAGAAGCCGTCACTTTATAGAGCGTTCGTATAGCTGCTAGTTTGTGTGAAAAGAATTGCTCGTAAAGATACACTTTAACAAATAGTGAACACAAACAACAGGTAGAAAAACAAAGAATGGGACGCAAGTTTACTGTCTGTGCGGCCGTTTGGCTGGTGATAGGAATTGTGTTTCTTTGTACAGGATGTGTTTTGATATACGTCTTCGCAAAACTGATTCGAAATAAAATTGATAGTGTAAGTACACCCTTGCCTTTGTTTTTCTCTTCGCTTATACCTTCAAATTACTTTTACGCAGTTCACAATATCGAGGGTATGATTAATGGACAACGATCGAGCCGGCCGAGATGATAAACCAAGGTCTGTCATGTAATCATTTCGGCACGTTTTGCCGTCGTGGTTAGAGTGTAGTGGAGAAATTGAACCGAGTGCAGAATTTGACTTAATAAACAGAAAAGATGAACTCATTTGCCTGATACCTAATTTGAGCATTTATATTGTTTCAGGCTTATAACGGACATGAATCTCAACCAATTAAAGTACTTTTTAAACACTTTCTTTTACTTGAATTTTCAGCCGTGAAGGTTTCAATCAATTTGTCAAATATGTAGACAGTAGCAATTCGCAAGCATCAATGCAGATGTCGATCATTTGAGGTGGCTTACTTGACATTAATAATTGTATTGCTATTAGAATTTTATAGCTAATGTTTACAAAACTTGAGTGTAAAGTTTTTTCAAGTAGCAGAAATGTTAAAAATGAAGCAACCATTCAGATGATGGATGATGGCTAGAAAAAGAGTCAAGAGAAGTCCTGGTAAAGCTCAATTTATGTTTGAAGGAATGCAGACATATCACATATATAGTTTCAGTGTCAAGGAATTTCATTTGAAGGGACTACATTGATAAGAACTTATCTACACACTTTTATAGACAATGCAAAGACGTTCAAGGCTCAGATTTGTAAATATAGTCATAACTTAGACAGCCATTGAACTTTGGTCTCAAAACACCCATGATTAATATGTCATATCCTGTTTTCCTTATACTTTGTAGCATTTCTTTGCATTGTATGGACATTTCATGTGTACATGAAGTTTTCTCATTTCATTATAGTTTGTGTTACAGGCAGTCTTTGGGTTATGAATCAATTATTCTTAAGATTATCTTAAAGTCGATTTTATATACAGGATAGAACACATGTATGATTCATCTTTAGTATCCATTAGCCATATAAAATATTTCAGGAACACTTTCAAATACCATAAAACATCTTAAACACAATAATAACAAACAAGTTCCAGTAGTTGTTATTTTAAGTTGTTTGTAACTTGTACTTTTCAGTTAATAAGTTTTGTGGTAGCTAGCTTGTTCCTTACTGCAACTAAGATAGTTGGGCCTTTGCAATTACTAAAATCTGGAACCATTATCAGACCAAAAAAAAAAATATACACTCGTCATCAAGAATATTAATGATACTTTGATGGAAACTTAATTACTTTTAAAATTCAAGAGTTACCATCTGAGCAATGGCATAACTTATTCTTGTCATCTGACAAGCTCAGTAGGTGTTTGTAAACAGCTCTTAAAAAAAAAAGTTTCAAACGCTTTTATCCTCATGAAGAATTGAAGAAGTGTATGAAATGTATGTGTGTATATGCATTCATGCACATATGTATATACTACATGTTTCCACATTGTTAAGTAACAATACAGAAACATCCATTTCTCATTTTACAGAGCTTGCCTTTGAAGACTGGATCAGACAGCTACAATGACTGGGTCTCCCCACCAGCACCAATTTTTTTTCAGATTTGGGTGTTTGATGTAACTAACCATGATGAGGTTCTTAAGTTGGGAGCCAAGCCAAATCTAAATCAGATAGGACCCTTTACATACAGGTATTGACCAGCTGCTGAGAGCAAAGATCTTACTTTTCCATACAGAGCAGTTACTCAGTTTGAGAACTTAGTCATAGTTTGTTTTTTATTTTATTTTTGAAAAACAGACACAATAAACAATGAGAACAGACATGGATAAGAGTAAGATGTGTATAATTTTACTGTTACAATATATAGAATGTTCACAGGCCTTATAAAGGGCTTTAACTTTTAACTTTTCATGTCTTAATAATTATTCATTCCTAATTACCTCTAGAATGAATGTCAGGCTAATACTGCATGCACGTGTGTGTTCAGGAATGAAAGTATGCATATTTATTTATGCACTTTTTTGTTTTGTTTTGAGCTAATTTGATGACAGCAGCATGGGAGAGCTACTTCTTGAGATACATCTTACTTTGTGTGAAATAGGGAAACGCGTCGCAAGGGAAATATCACCTTCACTGATCATGATACAGTGCTGTACAGAGAAAAGCAATGGTTTGTATTTGATCGATCTTTATCCTGCTCCAAGTGTGACGAAACAAGAAACTTCACTACTGTGAACCTGCCCATGCTTGTAAGCATTTTCTTAGTTTTGTATTTGTATCTGCATGTGTGTTCTTCTGACAATGGAAAAGTGTAAAATTTGTTCTTGAGTGTGAAAATATGTTCATGCATGTAGATGCATTTGTAGTTGTGAATGTGTAAACCTGCCAAATGCTCATACACTGTCACATGTATGGTTGTATGAGAAAAAACAAAAATTATGTACTGTTCAGTGAATGGGTAAATCCACATAAGTTTGATTCTTATGCTTCTATCATTTTCAGAATTTTAGAAAGGGAGCTGTTATGTTTTTTGTATGGCTAACTGTAAGATGAACTTTTCACTTCATATGTATAGTTGTAGATTGGTTATCAGTTCAGAGGAGGGAGGGATGCAAATAGAAGAAATGTACATTCATACCTGTTTTAATTCATTGATAGTAATACCTGGTCTCATAAATTGAGGTGCTTTGCAATTTAATTCATTGATAGTAATACCTGGTCTCATAAATTGAGGTGCTTTGCAAAAAAAATAAATAAATAAAAAAAAAATAAAAAAGCTAGTGTGCATTTTTTCTTTATAAATGTTCATACTATGCACATGTTTTTTGCAGACGATTGCAAATTTGGTGCAATATGAGTATAACGTTGTCAAGGATATTGTCGACTTTATGTTGAGGCTAAGCAAGGAACATCTATTTATAAACTTAACAGTGGCAGATCTTCTGTGGGGTTATGAAGACAGTCTGCTGAAGGATGCAAAAACAGTATTTGGCCTTTTCAACATCTCATTGAAAATGGATGACAAGTTTGGACTCTTTTATCAGGTTTGATTTCAAAGCCTGTGAAGTTTTTTAAGATTTATTTAGTTACAGAAAGAATTATATTTCTTAACATAAGTATTTTTGTACTTTTCTTTTTTTTTGTCTTATGTTACTTGGTAGATTGGACTGCTGACTCATGCCACACATTTCAACAAATCTCAGCTGTGGCAAGTGTTAACAGACTTGTTCATCGCAGTTGCTGGTCTGCCTAATGCTATCATAACATGTTTTCTTTCATCACGTTATTTTTTCCTCTTTTATTTTATTTTGTTTAAGAATTCAATTGATATTTAGCCAGCATAGCATTGTACTAACAGGCATGCCTTTTCTCATGTATCAGGTGCTAAATCTACTTTGAATTTTTGCACGGTGAGAGAGTAAGCAGAGTAACTATATTAATGTATCGCTGCTAGCAAACAAATTGACAGATGGGCAAAAGTATTTGTGCATGTTGTTCTGACACAGGTACAAAGTAATTGCAACAAGAAAGAAGAAGGCTCTTTTGACAAGTGCAGATGCTAATTATCTTTGTAAAGACAAAGCTTTTTACAAAAGTGTATACTGCATAAAGTACCCAAATGCTGTTACAATGAACAGTAGTAAACAAAATTAAACAGAATATTGAGCAAAAGACTTGTGGAATATAATAAAAAAGAAATGTAGTCTTTTAAGAAAATAAAGCTAATCTTAATAACAAACTGATTGAAGTATTATCCCAGCCACCTATGCAGGTGTAAATAACCTCAGTCTTCTTGTATTCTATGGGAACATTGCTCCATTGCTCATAGGCATGGATGTAACTCGACCAGTGTTAGTTGCTTATCCTGCTGGTTAGTGCAGTTGACTAGAAGATATCTTCTGGGGCTTGCCCAACCAGCAGTGATAGGTTTATCATGGAAAGTAAAAGGTGGTGGAAAGAGATGGTTGGGATGTGCCATCAATATATCAGACCCTAGATACAGAGAAACACTACTTTTGTGGCCTCTAGGCTATGAGTCCTTTACCATTTTTTTTAAAACTATGTGAGTCAGCTTATTGTTTTGACAGATCTAAAGAGTGATGCATGCACAAAGGTGTGTTTTCTTCATAGAGAATGTATTGCATATAATGTAAAGTACATGTGATATAACTTCAGTACTGTTTAATGTTGTTCATGGTAGGAGATGTTAGTTTCATAGGTCTTTGTCAAATTATCTATCTATTTAATCATGATATACTTTACTTTTTCATTAAAATACATTTCCCACTCCCTTTAGAAGGCTAATTATTTACAAAATTATTATGAGATGATTTTATGTGACAAATTAAGCTAGCTTGTTTGCATCCTGGCAGAAAAATGGAAGTGATACAGGACTGTATGAAATCTACACAGGAACTGACAGTCTTGATCATTTTGCAGAGATTTTGAGGTGGAATGGCAACGAGTAAGTATTTACTTTTTTCAGTATCTGCATCTAGAGAGCAAATCAATGCCCTTTTTTATGTTTTTTTGCCAACCACCCAAAGAAGACTGCATAAATGGTGTACATCCTTATCCAGAGTAATTTCAGGTTTTTCTGTATTGGTGTGTGTTGACAGCTATTTGTAACCAGCATCCTTTTCATATAAATGCATTGAGACTGAAGCATTTATTTGTCATACATACAGTTATAAAGATGCATTTGAAAGCGTTTTGCCAGCCCCAAATAGTGCCAGTGGGGAACATAAGACTGCCAACATTTGGCACTAGTGTTCAAGCAATTTAATGCAATATACAATAAAATAAAATACAACTATTTATCCCAGAGGACAATTAGGAAGCAGCTCTTTATGGAAGAGTCAAGAACAACAGCACAATATCAATAATCGACACATTTTTTCATTGCACATTTTTACCTATCCAACCACTCATAACCCCTTACAATCCTAATTCAGACCTATGTACAATCATAGTTCACTAATACATGAAAGCATTGAGAAGTTGCCCATCTGAAACAACAAAGGATAGTCTCAACTTGTTGGTCCTGCATACAGGAGCTCTCTTGAAAGGATATGCCTATCATCCTGTAGAATTCCGGTCACGTTTGATAGTGTCTGCCAGTTACAGAGAGTCTGAAGTTCATTCTGGGCTGCCCTTGTCCCTTTCATTTGTTGTGGAAAGTTTAAACTATTTTTGTCCTTGACTGGTAAGTTGATGTAGTAACAAAATGGACAAAAAGAGTCACTATATGGAATTAGTAGAACATCTGGAGGAATCTGTGGGATTCTAAGAATCAGCCTCCTGAGAAGGAGGTGCTGTTGAGACTTCTTGCAATAGCTCAGTGTTGGTATCTCATTGAAATCTTCTGTCTTTTTACCTGTGTTTTTAAGGACCTTAAATAATATCAAACAACCTATAAGCTTTCAAATAATGAAACGGATTAAGAAATGAAATTATTGGTAAATAGGTTAGCATTTGTTTTGTCATATTTTTCAGAACATTGGACTTCTGGACAACCCCAATTGCCAACATGATAAATGGATCAGGTATTAAAAAAAAAACCACTTAAAAAATCGAATATTAGACTACACATATATAGAATGCTGAATTTTCTGTAACTTGAGCTGAATAATTTTTTTAATGTGCATTAAAAAAAATTATCTGCATGAAGCACCTATTTAGACTGGAATCCCATTACTTTAAAAACATCTGTTTTAAAACTCAGATGGTTGGAAATAGCTTGTAAACAATAGAAACATATATATTGTAGTATAATAAATTTACATGATCAAGTGTAATATAACTACAGCATTTGTATTGTTTCTCTTTTTCTACAGATGGAACAATGTATCCCCCGTTTATCGACACCTCAAGAGCTTACTACCTTTTCTCTTCAGATGTCTGCAGGTATGGTTGTATGGTTATCTATACTAAAAGGGGGAAAATATGATTGAAAATGGCAAAGTATCATTCTGAATTTTTGAAAGGAAATAATCATTAGCTAGAGTTTATATCATTGTAAAGGGTTATGAGCCTTTGTGTACTAATGGGAGTGGGTTTTCTTGTGAACTTTTTCAGATCTTTGGAAATTCGATATGTAAATGGATATGAGCTGAAGGACATTGACCTGGATCGATTTGTGGTACCATCAATGGTGTTTGCAAATGCATCTGTGAACCCAGATAATCTGGGTTATTGCACTCCACATGCCCCTGAGAACTGCCTGCCTTCAGGCATTCTCAATGGCAGCAATTGTCAGAATGGTTAGTAGGAAGAGGGAGGTCTAGTGCTTTTGCTAGTATAAAGCAAATAAGCTTGCATAACACAATATCATGTTTTTATGGAAGGAATTTAGTATGAATGTTACATTAGAGTTGAATAACATTATTATCATGAAATAAATGTCAAGAAGATATAATTAGCATAAAGAACGCACTATTGAAAGCAAACAGGGCTACAGAGCAATATATTAAAGTATGGGAGTCATTATTCAGAACATCAGAAGTGAGCTGACGACCCTGTGTTCCTGAAGGGTGGTCCAGTGACACAACGTTTAGCATCTGCCACCAATACAGTGACAGTTGGCTGTCTTGGGTTCAGCTCTTGTCTCAGGCATGCTGTTCTTTCTCTGTATGTGGCATGTTTACAGGGCTGGCTGCCTTGCCTGATATAGCCTTAGTTGCTGGCCTGGCAGAAAACACCAATTCCACCCCCCCCAGCCCTGTAATCAGGTATCAGGAAGTCTTTGCATGATTTACAAATGCAGTGACATTATTGTATTAGGAATCAAAGTGGACAGGCCAGATAGATCTTTAAGATTCCACTAGTCTTAATATCAGCAAGAAATGTGACAAATGAGATAGATGAATATGTTTGATAAATTTCACTTTCTGTTGAATGGTACTGATTATACAAAAACTTTTACTTTTTTTATGTGTGACATTTTTCTTTCTTCTGAAGGTGCTCCCGTTATATTTTCTTTGCCACATTTTCTGTATGGAGATGAAACAATCCAAAATCGAGTTGATGGAATGCATCCCAATCAAGAAGAACATCAAAGTGTCATCGACATAGAGCCAGTAACATCAGTTATTCTCTCTCATAAGTGCATACACACATACACATTTATGTACGTTTGTGTTTGAGAAATAGTTGCTTTGTTTTTTTGTAGGTGGGAGATAAGGTTAGTATCAGTTGGTTGACTATTGATTTTTTTCCTTCAGCAAATTCCATCTGCTTGTTCAAGGTGTGTAAATGAACAAACTCAGTAATGTTAAGTGATTGATGGAGTAATAAGCTGTGTATGCTTGCCTCCTTAATACATAGGATTATCTAGATTTAGTGCAGCACAATATGATCTACATACTGGGTTTCAGGAAATATATTAGTTCTAGTATAATCTTATCAAACGCATTTTATCATACCATTCACTTGTACTATTTAAGATTTTGTTTTGATGTATTTGTAAATTAGTATTAGCTTGTCTACTACCTATAGCACATCTACTAATATTAATCAATCTCCTTTGTTGCAGATGACTGGTGTGGTGATGAATGTTGCAAAGCGTCTCCAAATAAATGCCTATGTCCACAATATCTCCAACATTATGTGTGTTTACTTCAAAATTGTTTTCTCATGGCTGATATACATTGATCTTTATATAAGGTGACCAGACGTTTCTGGGGCGAAAGCGGGACAGGCGCCGATGATGGTGTCGTCAGCGTCAAAGAACGCCGAAAAAAGTGATTTTTAAAGACAACCAGGACATTTGATGGACTTGCTAGAAAGCCAGAAAGCGGGACATTGGGCGTTCCGCCCGATGAGCAGGCGGGACACGAGGTCAAAAGCGGGACTGTCCTGACTAAAGCGGGACGTCTGGTCACCTTATCTTTATATCTATCAACAGCATACATTGGACTTGACTATAAAGTGTTCCTTCCATACAAAGTTCCTCAAAATGTCCATGTGCTTTATCTGCAGTTGAGATGAATTAAGCATTCAGTTATTTTTTATTTTTAATAATGTAATATTCCTAAACAAAGCCTGCAATAGACAATTAAAAATATTGTTAAAGTGTGAAAAGAGAAAACAATTATTTGCTGGTTGATTTTTACCCTTTATTTGATCTATAAACTCAGTGCAATGTCTGTTGCAGTGATGTTCAAAATATCCATGACTACATCGTTCTGCCTATACTGTGGTTGAATGAGGTGTGTATGTGTGTCCTTCTAGGAGGGTTATCCTCTTTGTCTTTCTTGTCTGGTGTCTGAACACTTGAAGCAGTTCTTTATTAGCTATTTCAGTTTATCTACAAATTTATACCAGCAAATACTTAACATTAGTCACATCTCTTATTAGCTAATGGATGATACAAATTATTGCAGAGGTTGAGGATTTTTTTTACTGCAGTTTTGCTCTTCAGAAAGACTTGTGAAGAATTGTGTCATGTGGTGTTTACAGTACCAGAGACAATTATTTTTAAAGCATTTGACAACGCACCCTGACTTTTAAAGGAGATTGTGATCTGGTTCTAACAGAGCGCAGAAATTGACGACAAGTCTGCCAGTGATTTCAAGAGTAAAGTCTTAAATCCTCTCAAGATCACAGAGGGCGTCAAGTATAGTCTCATTGCTGTTGGAGGCCTCATTGTTGTTGTCTGCCTCATCTGCGTTATTATTAAATGCATGTTCTACAAAAAGGTAAGAATTCTGTTTTTTAAAAAGTGGCTTATTAGAATTAGCAAATTTGTAGGAATCCAAAACATTGATATAACCAAAATTTTTTTTAATCCAGCAGGCTAAAGAATTATGAGCAGTGTATAGGCATAATGCTGTCAGTTTTGAGAAATGTTGGGATATATGGGTGACTGCATGTGCATCATGTTGTAAAGGTTATAGCTATATGCATCTTTTTCTTGTTCTAGATCAGGTCATTTGTTATCCTCCTATTTTAACTTGGAGCAGAGGCAAGTCAGTATTATGCTGACAATAAAAGTGGAATAGTAAATCTATTAAACAGTTTGTTTTAATAGTTCCATGTTTTTGAAATAAATTTTGCAAAATTTACCAGATTACGAAAATGTCTGTAAAGTTGGCTACATGTGACACTTTGCCTTCACAGAGAGAGACAGAGTTGATGCCAGTCACAGAAACGACCCCGATTTTGCAAGGCTCCTGATTTTGGAAGTTAGTTAAATTGAAGGAGTTTCATCAGTACAGGGTGCCTTCTGCAAGAGAGAGAGAGATTGCCTTTCAATTTGTGGAACTGTAAAAGGCATTTTCTTACACAAAAAAGTTTTTCTTATGGATGCTTAAAGTTTGAAGAAATAGCTACAATTTTTGATATATTTCAAGGAATCTTTGTTTAACTTTGAGAGATAGTATTACACTATTGTTTTAATTGGGGCATTGATGTCTGCATTTACACTAGTAGTCATTGTAAACATTTTTTAGAATTTTTATTCTATACAATTCCCTGTGTTGGTAAGGGTATTTTCTTATGTGCCAGTATTAAACTGAAATTCAAGGTTTATAGGTGGACATAGAAGAAGGCCTTGTTTTTAATCTTTACTTAAAATAGGAGCAGGATTGAAAAAAAAGAAGAAATATCCTTGAAGTGCATTACTTTTTTCCAATGTGAAATTTTTCTGTTAAAATAAACAGTTGCCTGTGTTACAGTGCTATCCCCCAGATTAGCTTATATTACATGAAACTATTCAATAGATTATTTTGTAGTGGATATAAAACATATGACTGGACTATTCTTAACTGGTTTTGCAACAACATTCATTCTTAGTATTGGTGCAGAAGAATTATTTATGACACAAATCAAAAAACAAATTATGAACATGAGAGGTAATAGTTTTTATGCAAAGGACAAGGAAAACCAGCCTTAGCTCATATTCCCCTTTTAAGCTTTGATTCTTGTATCTTTCACAATTTCAGCTTCTATGAATAGCCTTTTGTGCATTTTAACAGTTGGGAATGAAGATGTTCTGTTTTTAAACATACTGTATGTCTGTATAGAAAACCAGTTTTCTGCGTGGTAAAATTAATGCCAGACTACCAACAGCCAAGGCCAGTTGAATTTCTGCCATGTTTATTAATAGTTAGGATGGTGAGAGGGGTGCAGGTGTGAAGCTTTGCCACTTAAGGAGAGGGCCAGTCGACGTCTTACCTGTCGGTGGGTTACGGCATTGCCAATGTATGGTTCATCACCAACAGCAACAGACAGCTGCATTTGCTGATTTATCTATATTGTTGCATATACATTATTAATACTATCGTCTCTTTTAACTACTACTTTTTCTTTTTCCTTTTTACTCCTCAGTTTCTTGGTTGTGTGGATGCGAGTGATTGAATTAGTGTGTATTAATGGTCAGCGAAATTTCCCATGGTACTAACAAGTCTGTTAAAGTCTGACAGGAACAAATGTGAGCATATCTAGTTTATCCTTTTTAGTGGTGGAGTTGCAATAATTAATATAATACTACTGATCTGTAAGAGCCATAGTAAAGGACGGAGAAGAGGGTACCTTTGATATTCGTATGGACAATACCAGGGATACCATGAAAACTTCTAGTCATTGACCTAACAGAGGTCAGCTTATGGTATAGAGGAGGGTTGGGCAAAGTTTTCTTTATGGGGCTGGTCTCAAAATTCTGAGCTGTGCAGTGAGGTGGTAAAATACCCCCAAAATCCAGGTCAGGTGACTGCACAATAAATCTAGTGATGATGGAATGACAACAAATAAGTATATAATGGCGTTCAATTTCCAAATGCATTGTGTAAAGTGAAGCTGTTTGAATTTACACACATTAAAACTTTAAGATTAGTCATTCCTTTGAAGGCAGCCGCCCCCGATGCTCGTAAGCGACTCCATCAGACGTGAGCTGTGTTATTTAATTGTTATCATTGTACTTTGTGTTAGAATGTTGTGGGGTGCCAATTTCTAATGCTATTGTGCTTGATAAATTAAATTTCAATCAAAATAATAGGCTGAATAGAAATATGTAAATCAAGTGCACTTCACATTTTGGAAGGAGGGCCAGTTCAAAGTCCTTAGATTGCCCACCCCTGGTATAAAGATACATGACAGGTTGGGTCTAATGACATGGTTGTTGGGTCCTCTGTGTGTGTAGGTGTACTATTTTCAGAAAATATTTATGCTTTGTGACTGTTTAATGAAAATAGTGTGGACTCATACTTTGGTACATCTGCAGATATTATCACGACATAAATGTTTTTGCTGAGTTTTCAGTTATGTGCCTTATTAGCCTCTGTTCATTCTTTCATTTGCCTTAGTCATTATTGAAAATCATTATTTCAGCACTTACAAGTTGTAGAGATTAATGTTTGATTAAACTTATGATTGGTTTTATAATTGAATTTAATTATCATGCATTTTATTTTGGAATTTAATTCTTTGTGGAGGTTAGGTGAGGTGTCTAATTGACAAGATGTACTTAAAGACTTTTTTCTGACTGGTACAAGCTACACTGGCAGTCACTTCTTAGTTCAGTGAAAAGATTTTTGAAGTACTAGATGTGAAAGCCTGTTGGGAATATACATTTCATACTTTTCATAAGTTTGTATGGTGGACATCAGATTGAGGAGTTGTTTTCATTTTTTTGTTAATTTATTATCACACACACAGCATATTAATAAACTGTCCGACAGGATGTTTTATGCGTAGAGAGCCCACATTAACTTTCAACATACCTTGCATGTACTTACTATAATGTCAGCTTGTGTGCAAACAAATTCTTCCATATTGTTGAGCTTTTATTTTTCTCTAATACGGGACACTGAGTCAAACAGATAATTGATTCAGTATGTGCAGATGATGTATATTTAGATTATTACTCATGGGTGGATTTAAAAAAATGTAAAGTTTACATCCACTTTGAATACTCCTTATATGTAGAGATAGAATCAGCTTGCTTTTAAATGTGGCTTATTTACATATAGCTTTAATTCTACCCTGGGGGAATGTGCCTCAGTGCAAATTTTTTATTTACAATTATGGATATATATTTTGACGTGCTTTAATGCTTAATGTTAACCGAGTGATCAAAAAAAAAAAAAAATACATTTGCTACATTCTTTGTAGTTCTCTTTTGAATGACTGGGTGTCCACAAATTAGTAAGAAATTGTGGGGAATGACATTGTTTGTGATGACTAGAAAAGTAAATGTTGGAGATTTATCAGCAGCTGGTTATCAGTAAAGCAGTCTAAGCCATTTTATATTTCATTGATGAATGTACACTGCTCACTCTACTTGGATACATACTCATCATTTATTCATGATGTCCATGGAAGCGTACCGTACATCTATTCTTCTCTCCCCTTCCTTCTTTCCTCTTACCTGACTCCAGAAAGGGTTGGGGAAGGTAAGGCGATGAGAGGGATGCTGCCCTCAGGTAATGCTGGCCCTGAGAAAAGTAAGGTCTCTAACACCTCACCCTCCTCCCACCAACCTCTCCCCTTCTCATGATTATATTTTTCTCTACCCTATGTGATGTTCTGTGGACAAATTTTGTATTCATGCACTTTCACCATAAGGATTAATCACTATATTTTTTTGTCTGAAGTGAACTTTCATTTTATTATTTTCGCCTATGTGGTAACATAGAGATCACTACAGTAGTAAGTCCCCAAAATGATGGATGAAAGTTTAGCATTTTGCTACAAATAATGCTCAACAAATCAAATAGTATTCATTATTTTATCCCTAATTGTTTAACAGACTGTGCGAAAGATTTTTTGAGCAAGCAGGTGAATAGTGTGGCCAATGTGAATGCTGGCCAGATGAATGCACATTTGAGTTATCCAGCAGAAGAGAGATCTGTGTCTATGGTTGTTGAAAGATGGATTGCTGAATTATCAAAAAGAAAACAAAGCATTATTTGCTTGCTGCCATAATTGTATGAGCAAAAACAATATAGAGAATAAACCGTTCCAGGCTTACCTTTAACCAACCTCACAATCGTTTGTGGGTGTGGAGGTGGGGGAAATGTGTTTTACGTCGAGCCAGCAGCTAAGGCTATATCGCGGAAAGCAGCCAGCCCTGTAAACAGATGCCACATGCAGAGAAAGAGCAGCATGCCTGAGGCGAGATGTGAACCCAGGGCAGCCAGTCCTCACTGAATTGATGATAGGCGCTAACCGTTGCACCACCGGACCGCCTCACAATCAGGGACGATCATGGAGAGCTTTTTACGTGTATGAGAGCATGAAATAAGATGCAGTAAAATTAAAGAATAACTGGGTTCATTTCATTACAAGATTCTATAGTATTACAAAATCTCTAGGAATAAATATAACGAATGTTAGATTTTTTTAAACAAGTTCCGCAATGCTCCAGTCGTTGTCCATGTTGCAATGACAGTCTGATCACACCTCAGCAATAGGCCTGTAAGTGGAAACTGGCGTAACACGTGACGTAGCATTATTATTTACCTAGTAAATGTATGGGTCAGCTAATAATCCAGAGGTACCCGTCTTGGCTATAGTTATGGCTACCGAAGCTGGTCTGCTGTAGGTATCGAATAAAGCCACGTAAACAAAAACTTCTTCTTTTAGTGAAAGGTTTTATAGCGAAGAACCAGCCAAAGCCAGGCTCTGCGCATACAAACACAACAACACAACTCAAAATTCCTGCGGCTCTCTATGAAGTTAATGTAATGCCAGGTCATTCTTCTGCCCGATGGCATTCATAGACCAAGATGATGAGCCAGATCTTCAAATCGGATAGATCAAGATTTGGAAACGTAAGTTAAATTGTCAGGAGAATTTCCACATGACCACAAAGCAGAAATTGCCGTAAAATGTTAAATAACATAACTGTTTAGCACTGATGGTAAGGCTATCGCAGGGAGGACGTAAAAATGAAGAAAGTGTGATGGCATTAGCCAGAGAAGACTGACGGGATGAGAGTTGATATCAGAGGAAGAAAAACAAAAAACCACAGGTGAATAAGCAGTACGGCACAATGCCGATGATATCATAAAACGTACAGGTATATACAGGTACGATAAGACTAAAGGAACCACAAATCCAAGCAGGAAACAATGCGGAGAGCGGCCCCCTCAAGCTAGCTAGGCGACAGGACATACACATATATATCATGGCGACGTTTCCATTTTAGTTTTTTGTTCAGTGCCTTAATTTGCGCCCTTGTCTGCTACTGAATACAACCTCCACGTCTGTGGGTAACCGTCGTTGCTGACAGCGTTAAACTCCACCATTTTCCAATACGGGAGGTGCACATTAATGGATAATCATCCATGTAAATGAAGCAGAGTATATTGATGGTGCTTTTAATGGCATGTGGAGGTGGTAGTTAATTGTGCAAACATACTTCGCTTGTTAAATCCTCGGCAAATTTGGCAGGATAATATTCCCGTCGTCTATATGGTTAGATCACGTCCATGTTTGATTCATGCATGTTTTTCCAGGGCATCTTTTCTTTCTTCATTCAAAGAAGTTAATCGTGTCTTTAAATGGAAAAAATAATCTGCATATAGAAATTTCCTTGGACATCATAATTTGAAAAGTTGTCAAATGTGACAGCAAAATAAATATATATATATAGTGGGTGAGAAAAAGTGGGGATCGAGCGGATGAGCGAGCAAGCTAGCACCTCTCCCCTCCCAATTTTTCCCCCTCCCTTCACTATCAACATAAAGGAATAAAGTGAATGAAAAAAGCCAGAAGAAAAAGAAATTATATAGAGAAGCGATTGTAGATTTGCACACATGCGTGTATGGATCAAGAATGTGGGTAGGAAAACGACGTACACTAGCATGTATATTACAATACGTTTCAGTTGTGAAATATGAATTTGTCTTTTGCAGTCTCAACAAACTAAATATTCGTGTTACCGTATTGTGATTTCATAATTTTCTGTACGCACAATCCTTCAAACGTGGGAAACATTTGCAGGTATTAATCTTACAAAAGAAAAAATTTCAAGGGCACAAATAATGTGACAGCTTTGATTCAACTTTTACAAAATATTACATTAGCTAGTTTTATACATTTGTTTTGTTTTTATGTCAGTTCATGGGTAAAAATTTGTTATATTGTGCTTCACGCGTCCTGCGCAAAACATGTTTTTGGTTTCTGCACGAACTTGTCCGCGGGTTCTGCGTTCAACCGCCGATAACTGACGTCACGAGTAGGGCCCGCCCGAAGCTCTCCGAGTAAAGCCGATGATTGCCGATCGCGTCGAGGGCGTGTGGGCAGACTTACTATTATATCGTCTGCTTCTTTGAGAAGATCTCTGTCCGGCGCTGTGAACGATATGTGCCTCTCGAAATATTTATAATAACAACGATACTTACAAAATATTTCAAACCATTCGATGATCTGTGCGAGGAAATGACTGTTTGGTGATTTCTCCGAATCAAGTACCCGAGGTGAAGGTCACAACTGAACAAGTGAGAAGTGAGAATTTTTTTTGTGTCAAATCGAACGCAGATTTCACGCCAGATCTGGGTACGTAGGTAAGTTGACGTGCTGTGGAAATTCCAGGTTAATCTGTACTATGGGTTCAATGGTTAAGGCAGGGGAGAGGCATCTGTGTTCAGTCCTGTGTTGTATATTAATGTAATTTGTTGTCTCACGACAGTCTTCAGACTCGAGTCTCAAACTGTCAACAGCGCGTTTGATAGATGACGTATGTGTACGCCGTTATGGAGTTATCGTGTTAAGTGAAGCGAAGAAATTAAATTAGTTGCGATAGTTATATTTACCTTTACCTGTGTATGATGTCCTAAATGAAAACATTGATGCAAGTGTTTCCTAGTGAATATACTACTACTACTACTGTACTAGTACCACCTGTTCAAAGAGTTGCACATGTTGAGGCAGCCCTAGTACACAGCAGTATACGTAGGTAACACATTTAAGACTGTCTTATTATTTGAATCTAAAGTAATAAAGCAGATTTTGTCACAATTTTAGTGAACCTTATTTGAATTAATTGGAGTATATATATATAGCTGTGTAACCCAACACAGGTTCTGTAGTCTTGTATAACTTGTAATCCATAATTGCACATAAAAATATAAACATAATGCAGAAAGTGATAATGATATTTAGAAATGGATAACCTAAGTAGAATGTTTGTGATTATGACTTTTGGCACATTTTAAGTGAGTGAACTCACCCACTGTCTTGCATATGTTATAGAAAAGAAAATGGCATTAATATATGGCACTTCAAATGGGCTCTTGTATTCAATTTAAATAATGAATAACAAATAAAACTCAAAGAGGTTTTGTTTATTAAAATTGCCTTTTGTATTGAAACTAAAAGTAAGAAGCTGTGAAAATATTGATTACAGTTGTGTAAAAATAGAAAAATATGTCATAGAAGAGCATGTTGTTTTTCTCATTATAAGGTTGAGGAAACTGCATGAAACGTATACACTGGCTCAGCTAAGTTGCAAAATTAGTAAATGCTTGCATTTCAACATTTTTGCTTTCAAGTTCGTGGTCTCTTTGCAGAAAAAAATTGATGAATATGAAGCAGTATAAATTAGATTTTGTAAGTGCATATTTGAGTCACTGGCTAATGACTTTCTTATGTTACTTATCAGACCTGGTGATCAGCAGCATAACTTTAATAATTCTTATTCCAGAGAATTCTTTCTGCCCTTCACATCACTGCAAGTGGGGTTAAAATTCACACACTTAAGCTTTGAGTATATCTTTGTATGGCAGATTTTTTCAGGGTAGGAATTTATCTGGGCTTTTTATGTCCAAAATTTGAATGTAATAATTCATAAACTGAGTTAAAATGTACAGACTTGTGTTAGTTTGTTATACATTTTTAATTTCATGCCTCCAGGAAAATTCTGATACCACTGATACTATAGCAGAAATCATAGAGGAATCAGTGAAAATTTGTGTGTGCATGCTCTTGCCGTGCACCACCTGCTTTGTATTGCTGTTTTGTTAATAGGTGAACAGTTTGAAAAGATTAATGCCCTTCCAAAGACATTCATTTTTCTGTGTAAGCTTGGATACTACTCTGTTGTCAGTGTAATCTGTTTGAAGTGATAGCACTTGTTGATGTCAGGCTGAAACCTTGTTGTAATTAATGAACTGGTGGTATTAACAGTTACCTTGTGCAAGATTTTTGCTAGTGATCACAAACACTGCTCTCTCTTCCTCTCTTTTCATTAACATACATGGTTGTGTCCTACTGAGTATTTCTGTTAGTATATAGTATAGCAGAATGTGACTTGTTAATAACAAACATTTTTAAACAGGCCAGTTGTTTACAATGGCCACACAATACAGGGCAAAAGAACAAAAAGAAATATGATAAAAATAAATGTGTTAATAAATGAAAATTGAAGAACAATGACTACATGCAACATATGAAACTAGGGCAAAGTACTCCAAATGCTGAATTGAGGTTAGTGACTAATAGATAGATGACATCAGCTTAAACAGAACAACAGTCCTACTGTCTGTGGAGCATCATCTATTCAACTAGTTCTTGAGTAGGGGTATGAAGGAGCAGTAACCCTGTAGAAAGCTTGTACTTTGTACTCCTTTGAGTAGGAACTGACTACCAGAGCAGCTCACAGACAAAAGGTATAAAATGATATTTCTGTTCTAGTTAAACATAAAAAACAAAATTATCAAAGATTTTCAGCTGAAAAGTTTAAAGTGTATTTGAGTCAAGGATTTTGCTGCTCCACCAAAAGAAAAGAAAAATATATTTAGTATTACTATTATTTGTATTATCTTAGACCATGTTTTGTCGCAGCACTGAAAGCATTTATGTGTAACCAAGGATTCTTCAGTGGTACACATTTGGTAACTGTTGGGAGGAAGCAGATAAAAGATTGAAAACAAGAACAGACTTGCTGAAATTTTCCTTTTTCTAAATGACCTAGTTAGTAAAGCTGGCTTGCAACCAGGCAGTACAAGTTTTAATATTGGTGCATATTTTAATTTTGCTACTCTTTTTAAGTACATAACATTTAAACAGTTTAACAAATGTTAAAAGTAAAAGACCATGCAGGGTTTCTGAATGTTTGACAGAAGTAAAATGAACTTTTTTTTTTACCAAGCAGGTAATGAGGATTCCATGAAAGGAAAGTTCCTAGAAATGAATACATGTATTAGTCATCATAAAAATTATGCTAATGCCTGTGGTGAAACAAACTAGCACGAGTATAAAGTAACAGTCATTTACGGGAAACACAGTAACACAGAGGTACGATATTTTTCATCACTTCAATGAGGTCTGATATTTTGGTAGCGATGGCTTGCATAAAAGACGAGAGTTAACTTAAAAAAAAATATAATCGGCACGTGCCTTCAGTAAAAAAAAAAAAAAAGCACCCTGAAAATACCGTCTTCGTGTTTAAGTCGCGCCGCAAGCACAGAAGCGCTCACCTCCTTCCTTGTTGCCATAGAATTAGATATTTGTTTTCGTTGCTATGGACAGTATCGAAATATTTATGCTCGTTGCTATAGATATTATCCACATATTTACATTGGTTGCTCCGCAAAGTAGGTGATCGTTAGAAACGGTTGTCATGCACCCCATTGCCCCCACCCTGAACTGTACAGTTACGTACGATTATATGAGGTTTCTCTTTGTTGCCTATCTCTCAAAAACCCCAAACGAGACAAACACGTGTATAAGTGGTTTTTATCAAAATAGTATCTATAGATTACATATAGTTGAAACAGTAATACACGTAGACGATCTCCGTTTTACGGTTTAGTAAGGCATTTAGGAAGTTTTCTGTCAAAGAAAGGACGTGTATAGGTGGACTGCTGTCTGTCTGCCAAGACCAACGCTTATAGGCTCTTGCGAAGTTCTCCGCTGTTAGTCTCGGCGAGCCGTAACAAAAAAAAAAAAATGTGACTTAACCGGAAGCTTTCTTGTATCATGCCTCGTTTTAGTAGTTAATAATAAATGTGAATAAACCGGAAGCTTTCTTGTATCATGCCTCGTTTTAGCAGTTAACTGGAAAAAAATCGTCTGCCAGCAGTCCAGGGATATTAGTTCGTGGTCAAAGTATCTGAAACATTCCACAAGACTGTCCCTTCCTCGCACCCAAGATTTAAGGGACAATCTGTGTGGTGGGTGGTTGGAGGAGGGAGGTTGTATAAGTGACAAACAGCGAACTGCCCCAAGTTATCACGTATATATCACGATTATCACTTTCGGCGTGCGATTGTTCTCGTACATCGGAGGAAAGGCACTATGTACACACCCGAAAACGTTGATAACAGGACTTGAGAGTGAGTTGATTATAGAGCTAGCAGTCTCCTTCATCAGATGCACTTGGCTAATTGTGTGGGAACATTTAAACCGCGATACTGGTCTAGAAAAAAAAAAAATTAATTGTAATTAGATTGATGTTTTTTTTTTCGTGTTGATTCTCAGTGGATTTAACCTTTTTTTTTTTGGTAGCAGGTCTATTTCTGTCTTTGTTTCTTCCTCTCTGAGTGGGAGGACACGGTCACCTATTTCCCCAAGCTCAAAATTTCCCTTGTCCTTGTCATGCGCCTGATCACCTGACGTCTGAAAGACGTCTCGTGAAAGCCGGAATATTATTATGGGATTCCGGGCAGCGTTTCTTGTCATAGGACAATCAGGACGAATGGCCACGGAATAATAATAATAACTGCTTGTGTCCCATGACTTTTGAGGTGGTGCTATTGAAAAGTGGGCGGATTTCTGCAGGAAACAGGAAGTGTGGTCGGTGGATAAAGTGCTGAGTCATGTTGTTGAGCGAACGATTAGAATGCCGATGAAGGGTAGCTTGGCGCAGATAATTGTCAGTAAACCAGCCGGTATTCTTTGTTTAGCCTCACAAGACTAAATGTCACCAGGGTCTCAAGTTTTGTCGACTCACTAAAGAACAGCCTTTTACCTTTATTGCAAAGGACGATGTAAAACTGCACTATGCTATATGTTTGTACAATGAGATTTTAATTTTCTTTTTTACAGATTAGCGTGCTGAAACATGTTTAATTGCCGGACATTTTTTACTTTTTCTTGGCACTGTCGAGGTAACATTCTGCCGGTAGTGTGAAACTATTCTTGTGTTGAAAGACCACCTTAATGATTATAATATTGCAGGAAACGTTTAAGATTCTAAGATTTTTTTTTTTTTTTTGAAAATTAAATGTGGAAAATTTATAATCCCGAAGTACATTGCGACAGAAGAATGTTGCTAAATCTGCCGAGAGCACAACCGTCATGCTGTTATTTTAAAGGAAACCACGACCAATAGCAAAGACAAAGATATCTCATGATAAGGCACACGTCTGTAGGGATATGATTTTGTAAACATTAGCACGGAAGTTTCTTTAGCACTCGGATTAGAGTATGATACGCGATAACCTGTTTTGCAGTGTACAAACTTCGCCCCTACTACAAAGGTCACATCCGTTCAGTTATGATACATTGGACTCTTGCTTTCGTGGCACAGGATACCAGTGTGCAACAAATCAGATTGATGCATGCCTGCACTTTCGGGGAATAAATACAGCTACTGCCAGTGAAAAGTCTGCACGCGTGTGTATGAAGAGGTATTAATCGTTGTTTAGCAGCAGTCTAGTTCGTTATTTGCCATGCAAAACGGGCATGGTATAAAAGCTGGGCCAGTGCGTTCACGAAGGCT
The DNA here is from genome assembly GCF_003073045.1 of Pomacea canaliculata. Taxonomy (NCBI): domain Eukaryota; kingdom Metazoa; phylum Mollusca; class Gastropoda; order Architaenioglossa; family Ampullariidae; genus Pomacea; species Pomacea canaliculata. The sequence goes on along the minus strand of NC_037592.1, from coordinate 31,176,930 downwards.
CAAGTCTTTAGAAAATGCTAAAGCACACAGTCAACAGAAGCTCGCCCACCTTCAGAGTAAAAGCTCAACAATGACACACAAAATTATGCATCCATAGGTTTTACTGCTCTCATTGTAGAAAAAAAAAATCATGCGGTACGAGGATCCGACTCACAACTTTGGCGTAACACAACTTTGTTATACTTATAAAGTTATAACAAAGATGCCCTGGTGTATGTATATCATAAAATTAAAAAATTAAATATGATATGCATCGAAAAAATGCCCTGGTGTAAAGATATATCCGTGAGGTCTGAGCATTGCATAGTAACAGAGAGAACAAGACGTTTTTCCGTGTTCCCAATGTTGTCCTGGGAAAATGATTTGCTCTCAATTCATAACTACGGCCCCTGTTAGCGATATTTGAATCAAAACTAGCAGAAGTAGCCTGTTACACAGCATAATCAACATCAGCTGAATAAAATTCTTGTCGCTTTACTTCATTTACTACGCGTGTGTCGATATGTAAGGATACAAATACTTTTTGTTACATTTTGTGTACAAGTTCTAACTCCATAACTTTCATAAGCAGTCACAAAAACTGCATTAATCATCAATTCCCCCCTCTCCCACCAACCTTCCAGAAGGCCTTTTAGTCCAAACAGCATGACAGCCAGTATTTCTATAGACAATCTTCCATGGCGCGATTGTGTTGAATTATCGGGTACTAGGTAACTGTCGCGCACCTCTTCACCTACAACATTTCTGGGTATGTCGCTTTTTGGACAGGGTTGGGGAAACGTGTTCGCTGTCACCTACTTAGACGTTATATCTACTGCATGTCTCCTTAGGGCTGGGGTGTGTCGGTACAGCGAGCAGGAAGCCATTCAGTTTACGGATGTTAAACACTATGTGGTAGTAGTACACACTCTGTGATATCCACGCTTCCTTTACAAAATAAATAAATTCGTTGGTGGGTGGCAGCCACCTTCATCAGGCTACATTATGAGCAGCGTTCAAATTGAAAGCTTGCTCAAACATCGCCTTTGGTCTACTTAAACAGAGACAATATTTTTCCGTCTTGATTGCTAGCGTAGAAGAGTATATGCAAATATCTGCATTGTGGTTATGGCCCATGTGATGCAAAAGTAGATTATTATTAGGTCTTATGAATGGATCGTACGAAGTCATGCGATGATCGAAACGGGGAGAGTGATCTTTTGCTATTTTGATATAATATTACCTTATTTTATTATAAGAATGTCTCTTTGATCACATTAGAAGGTTCACGATATTTACATACGAAATGTGTCTGTTTTTTTTTATTTTTAAAGTAGTCCTGTCGTATGTAGCACTTGTAAACACGCAGCGTTTACGTCATACTGAACAAACACATGTTCGCTTATGTATGTATACATTACACACACACGCGCGCGAGCACGCGCAAATATCAGAGAGAGAGATTTACATTGACTCATTTGTTTACTTGTTTTCAGCCGGTCTGTGCTGTCGATTCGTTTGCAAGTGAGCCTTCCCCGAGAGATCCTAGTAAAGAGGTGGAACACAGTGTCCAGGTTGGCTGTGCTTACCAAGCTGAGCAGGTCGCACCACGCAAAGCCTGTTTATGACGAGCTGCTGGCGCGGTGCAGTTTTGAAGACAAAGGACGAATGGCAATCGCTAACCACAGCATTTAACCAGCGCTCCCGCGCCCTTCAAAGAAGGTCGCTTGAACATTAGACCTGTCGTAAGCTGAGTGAAGGACGTCTTACCGAGAGACAGAAGGGAAAGGAAAGTACGCTTGTTACGTCAATGCCTGTCGCCATGCCGTCCCTGCCTGGATTTCAGGTGTTCCGCGACGAGATGTCGTTGTTCAAAGTTATTGGAATGGCTCTCCTCTTCTATTACTGCGTAATGGATGTCATTCTCTATATCACCTTTATGAACACTAACCTGGTGGAGTCCTCAAAGGGCGCGTCAGATGATGAGCTGTACTCACCATTCACGTATGTCTACGAACTCATTCCGCCTTTCACCCTTAGTTATTTGCTTACTTAGTCATTAGCAGTTGTTCTCCATAGACAGTGTCATTGTTACATATTTTTGCGATCCTGTGTTGTGAGATGTTTCAGTTTTCTCCCATTTTGAATTGGGAGCAGCAGCTGTAATTTGTAACCGCTGTCTACGGGAGTCAGTTGGCAGTACACCCTCCTACCCACTTCCCGAAGAATGTGAATTAATAATTTGTGTGCATTCGATTTATCTGAGTGGTTGTCATACCAAGCTCTTTTGGCGATAGGAATACTTACATAGATGGGCACGGGTTTTCGTGAAGATGACATTTTCCAAGCATTGGAAGGTAGAGGCCTAGTTGAGAAGATAGGTAGGTCCAAAAGAAAGAACTGAACCAAATCTACCAATCTGACCGTGGTTATCTCGTGCACTTGGCTACATGAGTGCATACTCTTGCGCTGTTTTATGAGCAGTATAGTAGGCGAATACCTAAGGAGCGATCATGTTGGAACAGGGTTGTTGGATTCTTCAGTTCTTGAAGACGTATGGTGTTTGAGGAAGATTAGACGTTGCTAGAGATCGATACGTTAAGCTGCTGAATGTTTAGGGTGGAAAGGGGTGTAAGCGCGGGGTTTGCCATAGTTTGTGGGGCAGTTGGCTTCGTGCCTAACTCAGTGTAAAAGGCAGTAATGCGCCTGCCTAAATGCTTTTAAGGACGGACCAACTACGGTTTCGCAAGCCGTAGTAGGAAATGTAAATAACGCGAGAGTTGGGGTTAGTGTTTAAATAATGCAGGAGTTCAGTTCAGTGTAAATAAAGCAAAAGTTCGGGTTAGTGTAAATAATGCAAGATGATGGCGATATAAATAATACAAGAGATCGGGTTTGAACAATACTAGAGTTGGTGCTAGTGAAAATAATGCTTAAGTTTGGGTAAGTGTAAGTAACGTAATCGTTGGGCTGTGTGCGTTTCTCCTTTCAGTCACTTGTCCGTAAAGCAGCTGATGAACGATCACACCAGTCAGTACATCGTGTCACCGGCGATCGAGTACTTTGACATCTTCACTCAGTTCAGTGGTATCTTCTACTTCATCACCCCAAACATGATCTCCTTCACGCACCTGGCTATCGCCTTTCTGGCCGGCAGGTTTGTGGCCTCCGAGTCGCTGCACAGCCGCCGCATCGGGGTCATCCTCTTCGAGATCCGAACCTGTATGGACACGCTGGATGGCGTCGTCTTTCGCGCTCACACGCATACCAAAGGTAAACGTCTTGTCGGTCATGTTACAGCCGCTGTTGGAAATAAAAAAAAGAGACAAATATCAGATTCACAAGGGGAAATGCATCATTTATGAGATAAAATCCACAGTAGTTTTTTATACATTATAATACCATCGACAAATAACACGACGACAACAATGATAATGATGATAACGCTTCCGCTTCCTCTTCTTATAATTATTATTATTCCACAGGTATGTATCAGTCTGTGAGAAACTCTTCAGGGTATTATGTAGACATAACATGCGATGCGCTTGGTGGTGTATTCCTGTGTTTCGGCGTCCTCTTCTACCTCTTCAAGCGCTTCGATCCTGCCAAACAGGTCGATCTGTCGTGGAAAAGTGTCGAGGCTGGCACCTCAGGTGAGAAAATTTAGTTGTGAGAAAATGTGCCTTCTTCTGAAAATTATAGTACAGTTTTAATTGTGTATATGTTTCTTTGATTAGGCATTTTGTTATTTAAGCACAAAGACTATTTAAAAGTAGCTATGACAGTGATAAACAACACAGAACGACTACCCCTCCTTTATGGTCATATGCACTCTTTGCCTTCCTATCTTGCCTGTTGGTATAGTTACGATCTTTCATATGGTTCAGACAATTTCATCCCCCTCCCCAGAGAACAGTTTTTCATTTTCAGTTTCCTGGAAGATCGCACACCCTCCCTACACCCGATGTTTCGGTATTTGGAATGTGTCACCCATCCCATCCTTCCTAGAGTCAGTAATTTCCCCCTATTCTTATCTGTCTCGTCCCGTTTCTTTTTCGTTTTGTTTTGCCTGCAAACCGTAAACCTTCATTAAGCTCCTTTTTTTCACACCTTTTCTCCCACCCTAGCCTTTATCCACATCCTTCACGCCGAGGTCGTTCTAGTTTCTCGTCACCAAGAGGTGCTGGCTACATCAAACACGTGACGCGGAGACGTCAACGCTCAGTAAAAAACGCAGCGCAGACGAAGCATGGGCGGGAGCTTGTAATTGGCGGGGGCGCATTAGGGCATGGACCTGCCATGCTGGCTGCCGAAATACACGTTTGACACACGGTCGTTATACAGACATGGGCATTGTAACGCACAATAACACTGACAAGTTAAAACATGGGCGTGCTCATGCTGTATGCCATGTTATTTCACATTCAAAGACACACACAAAGCTATTAATGAAGGGTTAGCTCTCCGAAGGAGCATCAGTAAAGCTGTTAGCGCTTTCGTTATTTCACGAGTCGCAAACTTACGTCGGCAGGGAAAGAACGGTTAGCACAACTGTTTGACTAGGGGAGTAAGGGAGGAAAATGTAAAATTCTCTTCTTTTTTATTGACAGACGCACCCATCTTTAATTTTATTTGTTGGAGGAGGAGGAGGGAGGACGTAAAAACAGACATGTATTAGGGAAATCCCCTGCTAACCATAAGCCGATTGTTCTTTGAATTATCAATATACGAAAAAAGTGTGCGTGGAAGAACAATCCAAGTGAGGCCGATTGTTGCGCATCAAATACGACAACACGGTGCGTCTCTTTAGCTAAACACTGTTTTAAAAAAGTCAATTACAGTTTATCGTCTGCCCATTTTATTCAGTTTCCTCACTTTCATAAGTAACATTCAGCTTTATGATTTAAGATACCGTTCGTCAAGATAGATGCATCGCACATGTTTCTCTCTTGACCTGCTTTGTATTGCTGTAGATGTGACCCTTCATTTCAGTTACAGCTATAGAATTTTAATGTAAAATTTCACCACATCTCTTCCTTGTCCCTTTGGACGTGTCGAGTGAAAACAACGATGTCTTTGTTGGTGTTCATGCAGGAGCCGGAAAGAGTGGAACCAACGGTCTGCTGCACAGCGGGGCGCAAGTGACGTACAGCAAAAAGATGCTCTTCTGGAAGTGCTGGTGCTACGGCATCACCATCGCCATGGGCGGCAAATTCTGGGACTCTATCGTTAGCGACTTCAAAGATGTCTTCCAGATACCCATCGCCGATCCTGCTCTGTCGGTAAGCCGCGGATTCGTCAGTAGATATTCTTCACGAGGTGGATGTTTGAAGCATTCTTTTCTCACTTTTATTTGATGCCCTAGTAGTTCTTGTCCCTGTTCATTGTTTCAATATGTTGAGGGCTTATTCTCAGTTCTTTCGCAAATATGTCGCATAATTGGCAGATTCTTCTACTCTTTTTCTCTTTAAATGTTGAGCTAACGGCTGTATTTACACACTTTTTTTTTCTATGTGGGGCTGTGTCCCTTGAGATGTGTTGCAGCTTATTATATATTATCTGATTGATATATATATATAGCGTGTTCCCGTGACAGAATCAATAATTGAGTCAGTGGTACCTGTCAGGATTTTACAAATGTAGCATCCAGTTTTTCGTTTCGTCAGATCTTACATGGACTATGTACTGCTCTGATCCAGTATAGATAGTGGAAGTAGGAGGGTTAGGGTCGTCATATCGACAGCACGCCGCACCTTAATCTTCGTTCCGTGTGACGACTTGTCGCTGTGAGGTGTAGTGCCGTGTGCGTGTTACTTGTAAATGTGCTTCAGTTACTTGTAAATTGCACCTTCCTGTGAAAGCTACAGAGCACATCGAAGAAAGCTTGTTAGAGGTTGCCTATCCAACTGAATGCTGAAGACGACAAAAACAACTGGAGCGGAGCAGGGGAATGGGGAGTGAGGGGAGGGGCGCCACAGCCATGCAGTGTTTCGGGTCTCTCTTTTAATATGGTTCACTAATTTTGTTTGGAAGAAATATTAGGAGCAAGCAGTGACATGTACATGAATAGATCAGTGTGAAAAGCGGATGTGACATGATGAACGTGTCACAGCACGAGATAGTGGACAGGGTGTATTGGCTGTAAGCTGCCGGGCTAGGGAGGCAACACGAGCACCCCAGTTGACCATGAACTGTGTGTAAAGCTTATTCGCATGCCCAGACTAGAACGCTTGTATTTTAAATTTTTATTACAAAGACAAAAAAAAAATTATTTACGTAAATTATTAATGCAAATCTAAAAATAAAAAATATAACAATACTTAACGGTTGTATAATGGGTTTCACCTTTAGACCTTTCTTGCGTTCCTTCTAGCTTGCTTTTTTTTTTTGGACACTTAACCATTCCTGTCGATGAATAATTGTGAGGTATTTTTTGCCAGGCCACAGTCTATTGTCTATTATTGGCTGTATTATTGTCGTACCAAGGGCTGTGTGAAAGTATAATCGCCGCCTTATTAGACCTTCAGACCCATTTCTTTCACCATAATCTTCTCATAAGAAAAGGTTCTTCGTCGCAGACGCAGACATCCTTGTCAGCGATACTTTAAGTGTAGAGTCCCATTGTTTATATTCATTGCTGGATATTGTAAACGGTTGTGGCAGTGGAGGGAAAAGGTTTTTCACGCCGAGCCAACAGCTAAGGCTACTTCACTGCAAAGCAGCCGGACCTGTAAACAGGTGCAACAGGCAGAGAAAGAGCAGCGTGCCCGAGACGAGATCTGAACTCAGGGACTGCCAATCCTCACTGTATTGGTGACAGGCACTAACCGTTACGTCACCGGATTGTCCAAACATTTGGGACTGAGTGACGCTCAAACAAAACCACGATTTTTAGAGTGCAGAGCGATAATGATCGCCAAAGAGAGAGAAACTTTTTTTGTTGTTGTTAGTTCCTGGGGGGATCACCCCCATTCGCGACCTCTCCATCAGTATGCGGCATCTGTAATTAAACTATAATTAGCTCCTGCTTTCATCGCTCATCCTCGTCTGTTGCTGACAGGCGCATGAACTGGTTGATATGGGGTTCTTGTGCGTTGATGTTTTGGCATAGAAAAGTACAGAAGTGGCGGGCCAGCTTGCAGTTAGTAATAAGATTGCCTTTTATGTAAGGATAAGAGACACAAAAGCGCCTATGTTGCCAATCTCTGCCATTTATTATTGTCTCCAGTGAAGAAATCAGTTGTATCAATAGAATATAACAATTCTTTTCGAATCTTAGTATGATGGTTGAAAACAGAGAGGAAGGGAGGGGTGGGACAGAGAAGGAAGAAATACAGTTATGGGAAAAGACCTAGGCAGGTCAAATGCTTTCAAATGGTATATATGGGAAGAATGTCGTCCTAGCACGGTCAGAAGGCAAAGTGCATTTCCTGGAACTTAAGGACATGATTAAGACTAAGCATCCAGAAATCAACATAGCAATAGACATCCCTCTCAACAGTGCTGATTGCAAGCCAAGATTCAGCAACATAACAAAGTGTCTATGCATTTTTAAGTCTGCCTAACTTAATGTCAGTTTTTGTTTTCTGCCTAATTTCCTGTCAACTTATGCACGGTTCATGTTACATGTGTGAGGTGTTCCTTCAGTTTATTAATGTTTATTATCTTGTATCTCATCATCTAGTCACACAGTACTTATATGTGTTGCCATGTATTCATGACAGGCACTGCAGTATGAGACATGTCATTCAGGCACTACTGTCTTCCTTTGGTACTTGTGGCGACTAGTGGAAGGTCAAGCTTTACTGCAGTACCTGCTGGTTGCTATCTTCATTGACAAAGTTTGGGTATGATTTGATAAGTGTTTTGATTGTATAGCTTAGTGTTAAGATAATCATTAGCACTTTGGTAATCCAAACATCACATTAATTGTGTTTGACGTAGATCCTACTTCATTTAATTACATTGTTATGTTATGAACTTTATATTCTTTTAATGTAAAATACAGAAAGTGACTGGATATTAACTTTAAAGCTTGTTAATTTAACAGTGTGTTCTTTGGCTTCATAATAGTTCGTGTGCACAAATAGTACTAAATGCTAAATAGTGGCAAGATTAACAGAAAAATATGAACAAGCCTTTATGTTATTTTTTAAGACGCTGTTAATGGAACATAATTGATTTGTAGGTGATGTTAGCATTTAGGCAATATTTATTAAGAAGAGAGGCAGCTTCATTTTATATGCCTTTTTAATTGTAGCATTTTTGAGCAAAAATTAATTTTTTTCCTCCAGGAATTTATCAACTTTGTGCAGTACATCTTATTTGTAGCAGTCTTATTACTGTACCTCGTCAGCCTGCTGTATGTACACCATGTATGTATAGCCAAACAATTTTGTTTCTTTTGTGTTTGCATGTATGCTTGGTGTGCTTAAAGTGTGTGTTAAAGGAGTGGATGCTGATCTTTACTGTTTAAAACATACAAAAATGATTTATGTTTGAATGATATTTTGACTAGAAAATGCACGAGCACAAAGAAGTGGGAACTGATGCATTGGACCTAATCTCACACTCTTTTCAAAACTATAGCTGCTGTGTGATAAATATCTCTTACTCTGTTATTGCTGGTCATGAGCTATTTAAAAAAAAAAAACGTTAATAGATGCTGGGTGTTAAGTGGATGGTAGATGATTTTTCATTTAATATAAAAAATATATTAATGCTAGAAAGAGAGGTAAGGAAAATTAATATATTTGCTTTCAATTTCAGGTTCGAACCATGTTACACCTGTAGTGGTGCCTTTAGTTACACCCTACATAATTTGTAATGGAGTCTTGCAGTGACAAATGACATGATGCACTTGGATATCATCCTGGACTATACATATACTGTACTACAAGTATGGTGAATTATTATAATTCTCATGCTTGTTAAAGAATAGCACTTCATACACAGCAAAAATAAAGATGGTTCACATAAAAAGTGCATCTCTTTGCTTCAGAACATCAGTGCTAATTGCTGCATCGAGCTGCCCTATGACAAGACTGCATAACTGAATTTAAACTGCTTTCTGAAATACAGATGAGAATGTGTGAGGGAGCGATCATTGCTGTTTTTCTGATAGACACATTTTGTAATGTAATTAAATAATATCTCTTTTGGTTTTTGGTTGTGTTTAAAATAAGATATACAATAAGGACAAAACATGGTGGAAACTGTTTTCTTTTGTGCAAGCCATTTTTTTTAAATGAAAATGAATACATTGGGGTTGAATGCATTATGTGCATTATTATATGCTTTTATGCTGAGAAGAATGCCTTTAATATATTTTCTTTTGATGCTCAACAAAAAGCCTTCAATCAAACATTTGAATACAGGTTTTGATGGTGCTAGCATTAACACTTTTATGGCATTGTTAAAACCATTTAGATATTATTTCAGCCTTCAATCTCCTTTTGTATGCTTTTATTAATGATTGTCTAGGAGCTTGTGTTCCTTTTCTCCTTTCTTTAATCCTAGTTCGTGTCATTTTCATTCTGCACATTTACAAAAATGGGTTCTATATTGTGATCTTCTGCATCTTTGGCACTATAATCATTAGAAAACTGTATAACATTGTTGTATTTTTTTTTTTAAAAGATGATTCATTTCAGGACAGCGCATTACTGGCTCTAGGTTTTAGCAGGAAGCCTTGGCTTTCCTATTCTTCTATTGTTATCATGTGATTATACTTCCTCTGATCAAAGATAACTTTTGCATCTTTAGGTTTGATACAAGCAAATTATACAATCTTGATTCCTTAAATGATAGTGTTTTAAACTGATTGTAAGGACAGGACATGCATTAATCCATCACCTTGCGAAGGGTATTCTGTTAACATTTTGCAGCAGTCTATGCATTTTGTATGTGACTGTTCTGTTGTAAGAATAGTTCTGTCTTCTCACATAATTGGGTTTATGATGAGTTAATTAGGTAAAATGTCTCTAAATAAGGTGATCCAGAAATATATTTTTTGGCAAGATGTACAGGGAGTTGGGTACCAGGAGAGGGGTGGGGAAAAGGGACAAGTTCTTAATAAAGTAGCAGTTGGGTTGCCGTGACATGTTACATCCAATGACAGAAGACTATAATCAAGCATTTTGCTGCTAGAAAAGTGTTTTTCTCTAGTCTAATACTGTGTTGTACTGTGTTTATATAGTAAAATGCTTCAGCATGTACTTGTTCATTTTTTCTGAATATCTAGGAAAATAAATCCTAGTCATCAGATACAATGAACTTAGTAAGGTTTTTGATCATCATTTATAACATGCTTATTGTTTCAGTTCTTCAAAGCAAAACCAGTAATAAGACTACATTTCTTTCCACATTTGTATTTTTTTGTGTTAATCATTATCTTATAATACAACTATTAAATAAGGGTTGTTTTTAGTTTTAAAAAAAGACAACCCCTTCCCCAATGTTAATCCCAAAAGACAAACTTGCGTGTATAACCATCAGTTTCATTTCAAATCTTGAGTCACAGGTGTCAACCACACAGGCTCCTTATGCTAATTCCATTTTCTGATGTGTTAGCTGGAAAGTGTTACTGAAGTTTTCAGACTCTTAGCTAAAGCTCAATGGTTTGAGAGCAATCCGGATGGCGCAATGGTTAGTGCCTGTCACCAGTACAGTGAGGGTGGACCGTCCTGGACTCAGCTCTTGTCTTAGGCGTGCTGTACTTTCTCTGTCTGTGGCATCTGGCTGCCTTGCCATGATAAAGCCTTAGTTGCTGGCTCCACGTAAAACAACAATTTCCCACCCCTCAGTGATGTGAGGTTTAATTAAAGGAAGTTTATTACATCTTTTGCATATTTTTACTTGTCATTTTTATTCACTGTCTTGCTTATCTAATGAAAACAGCAGTATACATTTTCTTCCTCCTTGATTCTTTTGTAAAGATATTTTTTTTTGCTAGAAATTTTGTTTCCTATATGTTTTATAAACTTGATGCATATTTGGATGGATGTGCATATTTTCACCGCTATGCATATGCACATGAGTTCAACATGTGACAGAGACAGGGATGTGAGAAAAGATTTGAAATACTTTTGTGTTCTCATTTGCTTTGATTGCTTGCATTTTACAGATGTATCCGTGCTTGTGTGCAATTACATCCATCCACAGGGCCAGTAATGAGAATCACATCAACCATTGTAGACCTCTGGTGAGGACCCTCATTTTGTATGCAAGTTGTTGTGGAGATGTTGGTGTAGAAGAGATGTAAATATAGCCTGTTTCCTGCACTTTTTGGCAGTCTGGGAAAAGGGGATCCAGTGGGGCCGTAGTTAAGTGCATGTCAATTTTTGTCTGAACGTGTCTTCTGATTAGAGGGCTAGACGAGGTCGTGTGATCTAGCCTCAGTTGCTGATGCAAACATCATCAACCAGTCTTCAGCATTCCAGTGAGAAAAACAAGATGGCGACAACGGGAAGAGCCAGCAACTGTTTGTTGTCTTTTTGGAAATGGAAGACTTTTCAGAAGCACAGTGAACCGTTGCCCATTTGGAACCAATATTCGAGGCTAAGAAGCAGGACTGTTGCCCACCTGGAAACAGTAATTGCGGCTATGAAAGCGTCGTATGAGTAAATAGACGTCCATGAACTGTCAAAAAGAAAGAAGAGAAAGTCAAAGAACCTCAAATCTCATTTGCGTCATACCAGGATTTTGCTTATCTCCGGATTGGGTAAGGCTGCTGGAACAGTTTAGGCTTTGTACACGGCTTCTTCCATTAACTGAAATGAGAATCTCATTGGAGCTTGATAATGTTGGTGATTTATCAGTTCTGTCAAACATGCAGACCTGCGCTCACAAGCCTGGTGGTATGTCCAAAAGTAATTCATGCTGAATCTGCTTGTAATGGCAAAATCGGGATATCGCTGCTGACATCATCACAACAAGCAACAAACAGGAAACATTTCTACAAGTTACATCAAGAAGGTGAGGAGGTAAAACTGCTCACTACATAGACTGTTTGCATATGCAGAGTGCAGTTGATGCTACTTTTTAAAGACCATTTTCCAGACTTCGTTCATCGCTAGCTGCAGCGAATTCACGCCTTTTCCTCCAGGAGGATTTTATGAGCGGACTTTACAGTAGATGCCTGTGCCTCCGAAGTTTCCCCAGCACACCTCGCGGCAAGGTGCTAGGTAACTGAAGTGGATGTAAGAAAATTTCACATGGCACAAATTGGACCTCAGCTTCTGTCTTCTTTCAATACCGATTTCATGAGGAATCTGTGTGCGCGACATGCGAGTACTCGAGCATCTTGCTTAAATGACTTGAGAAATTTACCCCGAAACCTTTAAACTTAAAATTACTGTTATTGCCGTGATATAGCCCTAGTTGCTGGCACGGCATAAAACACCAACAAACAACTATCGAGCATCTTGCTTCGTGCTTTAGTAATCTTTTTCTGGTTACCTGTACCCTACAGTTCTTTGTTTTTAAGAGGAGGCATATTTTCATGCATTTAATTCATCACGATTTTTGTAATTGCATAATAGATTTATAGGTTTTCTGGTTAATATGTATCGCTTTTCTGATTGTTAAAATCAATATTTAATTAGCATTTAAGAATTTGCCTCATAAGTTTTCGTATATAGATTCTGGACAGTGTCGCTAAAAATAAATAACTACAGATGCACGCTACCCCCCCCCCCCCAAAAAAAATGTCAGCACTGACTAGAGATTGAGTTGGTAGACAAGCTTACAAACTTATGGCTTTTTTTCATTGGACAAATATTTTGATTTGGTGAGGAAGGAGGCGGGTGGTGCTGGTTTCTTTTTTTATTATTTACCTTTTGGTGTGTGTGTGGTTTTTTTTTGTTGTTTGGTACTTGTGATACGGGAGCTGTGTCATAGTCTCGATTGTTCCTTTTGTCATGAATGTGTTTCAGTAACATCACAGAATGTGTCATTGTTAATGAAATACATTCATGACACGTCATCTCTATTGTCTCCTCGAAAGGAGGTCAGAGGCAGTCGAGCTCGGGTGCCCAATACTTGGGTAGTCTGGCCGGACATCATCGCTCTTCATGCTTGTTATGCTTATCCTGATAAGCTCTATGACGGCAAAAAGAGTGCTTTTTTTCATTTGTGAGTTAATAGGTATATAGTTTATAGTATTCATAGTGCGTTTGATACTATTTCGAATTTTCTTGATGTCTTTTTAAAAATCTGCAGTTTTTATTCTTTACTCCCACGCCCCTACTCCCCACTAATCATTTTGTTATTCCTTCCCCCGCGAACGCACACACAGGCAAGCGTGTTAGCGTCTTTTGTCGTCTTATCACTTAACGTAGCGGCATGGAGAGAATGTAAAAAAATATTTTTTTGCGAATTGTTATTTAGAAGCTGTTTATTTTTTAATCGAAGGTCGCTAAACATCTGGCTGATACTTTTGTTGTAAAGTGGCCTGTCCCCAGACATGTGATGACTGATATGAAATATTCTGACTTCCAGGAGGATGTTCCCTCTTGAAGTGTTTATTATTATTTTTAATGTTTACATGTCTTTCATCGCAATGCGTGAGATAGCGGCGGTGGATATGAGTGCATGTGTGTATATGCGAGAGCTATGGGAAGAAAGCTGCAATTTCATATACATATACATACCATGTAATAGCTATATTTCATTGTCGGGTGGATCGACTTGATTGTTATTTGTAGCCATATCATGTTTAAAGCGATACTACTTGTTGTATACTTGCCTCATGCATGTGCTCTTGAAGACTGCAGGATTTTCTTTCTAGTGCAACCTATTCTTTTCCCTGCTTCCAGATAATTCAGGTGTTCCTCTGCCCACTTTGCCTTTACCATCTTCTTGGTTTTGTGATGAATGCATGAACTGAGGGTGGTCTGGTAGTGCAACGGTTGTCACAAAGTCAGCAGTCCCTCCTAGTTTCTCTCTGGATGTTATAGGTTGACATAGTTTAGAGCTTGCTATAACTTACCCTCACTTGCTGACTTGGCGTTAAACAACAACCAAGCAACTAAGAAGCGGTATCGTAATCTACTGGTTGTGAACTTCACCAACCAAGCTGCATTCCCTGTCTACTTTGAAACATTTTGCAGATTTTTATACAACACGTAAAGCATAATTACCAGCTAGATGTCGGATTGCTGTAATGTGGGAAAGATGTTAAAAAAGAAAGACCTGGGCTTCATGCTTTGAAATAGCTGGGGTGTGAAAAGTGGAACCACACGCACAGTTTGTTGGCTGCACATTGCATCTGGGTGGTGGAAACAGGTTGCACTAATCTTAATTATCTGACTTTTCAATGACGACACTTCACTATGTAAAAGATAAGAAGCTACTGAAGCGAGACACAAGACCTTGTCGCCAATAAGACTAAGCAGTTAATTTGCAGGATGTTGTTACGATTTCTCTCTCTCTGCCATTCGTTCAGTTGATCAGATACACAGTTTCTTCATAGCTAACAATTGTCATGTTCGCTCACTCTGTCTTTGCCTGTCATTCATTCTTCTCTTCATCAAAGGTAAAAAATGGCAGGTCTTTATCTCTAGACAAGTTTTGATTCGTCTTTATGGGTTTGTCTTGTGTGCCTGTCGATGTGCGTCCTCAAAGGGGGTCGATGAAGACGATTTTTGTGTCCTTTCGATCATATATCACTACCTCCGTTTTGAGTCTGTTACGTAGCAGTTAAATGCAATTTTGTTTAAATTCTCTTTAAGCATAAAGGAGTAATTACGGGGAACTAGCATGTTTTACTCCAATTTGATACCAGACGTGACGCTGCATCGAGTCTCACCATGCCGCTGGCTTTATTTACGTTGAAAATGTATGACTGAGAAAATATGAATAAATAAAACTTGTAATGTTTATCTTTTCCTTTAGCCGTAAATATCTTTTCTTTCATTGTGGCTTGCGTAGGTGCGTGCGTGCATAAGGACGAAGTTTTCTGCCAGGCATAAAGATATAAAGAAGTTATCCGCTATTAGTCTCGGCGAGCCGTAACAATGAATGTGACTAAACCGGAAGCTTTCTACACACCTGCCTCATTTTAGTAGTTAACTAAAAAAAAAAAATCGTCTGCCAGCAGTCCAGTAATACAAGCGCGTGGTCACGGTGAATGTTAATATCAATCTTTTTACGAGTCTCTATGTCAGACCTGGGCAAAGGCCGGCCCGCGGGCCGGATCCGGCCCGCCTCCTGTCTCTGACCGGCCCGCCCGCCCGTATATATACTATATATACAGTATTGGGTAAAACTGAGTTAACTATATTAGTCCGGCCCTCTAAAAACATCCCAATTTCTCATGCGACCCCTTGGGAAAATTAATTGCCCACCCTTGCTCTATGTGATGGATTTATTTATTTAAAAAAAAAATGTTAGCAAATTCAACTTGCCACACAGAACAGTAGTATTACTGTGTGGTTGTTGGGTCAGCGACTTTTGCTTGCATCATCTTTTAAATAAACAAAATTATTGAGCTGAAGATCACTTAAAATAAATAATTATATAAATATTTCAGAAAGCTGACATGTCATGGTAATGCATTCCTATGCCAAAACTCGAACGCATGCATGGATTAAGGAACTCAGCAGATCCTTTATTTCTTATAATCTCTCTTCAAAGCTATATTTTATTCGTCGTCTTTCCAAATCTTCGAGCTGTTTATGTAGTTTCTAGCAATGGTGAAATTTTCATTAAGGCATCACATTTTATCGTATTTTACATATGTAAGCAGCCTATCAACGATCGTCTGATGTACACATTCATTTCAATGCCCGTAAAGTACTGGCATAGTTTCAGCGATAACGACATATATATATAAACTCGCATATTTATCAACTCGCACACAGACGATGTCATCATACAGTACAGCAACAGCCCTACAGCTAACTGTACTTGTAGTGAACCTACCTAGCAATGCCTAGAATGACATTTGTTGGTGATAATTGCCATCTGACGCCACCACAGAGACCAGGACATTGTAAACTGTACAACACACAGCTTTGAATCGAAGCTGGCTCATCGATTTCAACAGTTGCTTCTCTGACAAATCTGTTTAATTAATATGCCACAGTTGTGATAAAATACTAATTTGACCGCCGATGAAAACAGCCATAATGAGGCTTGTTGAACTACCTACCTTAGTAATGTTCTAGTAGATTCCCTTTAACGTCGGCGCTGTAAGGGTTTGAACACCGTTCAACATTTATTAGATACCCACCATGTCCTTTCTATTGTGTTGTGTAGCTACCCAAGTCCGAACGATACCCAAACTGTACATTCAATTTCTGAAGGAGGACCCTTTGACTATTTTCCACCGACCACCACACTTTTTTTTTTTTTTTGAAAGTGCATAGTGAAACACTGACACCATCGCGCTAATTCTAGAGTGGTTGATACACATCGGACTGACATACAATTGTCTCAGTTTGTGAACACTCTACTGCACCAGTCATTAAATGTGTTGTCCCAACATTTAAGTCTTCGTTTGTAATTGTCGCTACTCGCAAGAAATAGAGTTCCTTGCGAATTCCCCAGTCGATCGCCCCCGAGTATAATAACTTTCAGTTTGTCAAACTAGTGAAAAAAATAGTCCGTGTGGATTCATACAGGTCTGGGGGCTCTGCACTGATCATCTCGGTACCAGCTCTTGATATCATCGTAGACTTTTCTGCTTTCCTCTAAGTGATGCAGACGTTGACACAACTGACAGAGAGCTGCGT